>NC_135787.1:188862500-189162500 GCF_051106095.1 Pogona vitticeps | reverse complement strand
ATCCCACCCTCCACCCTTGTGCAGCAACCAGAAGAAGATGACATGACTGGTATTTGAATAAATGTAGATTGTTGTACAGTACATGGAAAAAAATAAAACATCCCCTGAAAATCAGCCCTAATGTGTTTTTTGGAGCAAAAATTAATATAATACCCTGTCTTATTTTGGGGGAAACACGGCACTAATTCTTAAATGAATAGATGTATTGAACTTCATTATCTTTTAGATGGCACCCTTTTCTGAATTTGGCCATGCCTTCCTTCAGTTTAAACTGCATCTACATGAAATGACCATATTTGGGGAAGCGTCAAAGAAAAATATATATACTAGGAGAAATCCCATATAAAAATGTGCACACCAGGGAAAGATGCCTACAAGGGTTTGCACATTAGGCAAAGTTGTCAACGAAAAGTGGATGTTCATGAATGTGAAAATTGTGAATTACGAACATGGTTACCAGCACCTGCTTGGAAAAAGTCCACTTCACTACTGCTTAACCTTTGCTTTCCTTTGGGTGCCAGCCAACAATGTTACACAGCTCGTATTTACTTATCTGATTATAAAAATAAGATTATTCATTTGTATAATTCCATTTCTAACTATGAGTAAGACCGCTAATAGACAGCTGTTCGAGCCGAAAGCCAAATCCCACTGTTGTCTAAACACACCGACAATCTAGAGCAAATCCGTGGATCTCCAGGGACGTTACTGCAGGTGTAAACAGATTGAAAGGAGAGCAGTGTCTATGCCATGGTTCCAACAAAATAAGCATTCTGTTTTGTTATGGGCAACTCCTATGTTAATGAAATCATATAATTAGAACATGTTGATAGATTTAATGCGAATCTGAATTACTGTAAGCTGCCACTCCCCCCCAATTCTCCACGTACAAATCACCTCCATTGTTTGCTTTGTTTCCATCAGCTACATCTGACCAAAGTATGGTTGAGTTAATGTTTCCTTTTGCCATATTCTTAGCTCCAGTTGGCTTGGCTTGGGCACGTCGTGAGAATGGCTGATGGTCGGATTCCAAAGGACCTCCTGTATGGAGAATTAGTGCAGGGAAATCGCCCCAGACCACAGCTGCGATACAAGGACGTCTGCAAGCGAGATCTGAAGGCCTTAGGAATGGACCTCAACAGATGCGAAACCCTGACATCTGAGCGTTCAGCCTGGAGGCAGGCACTACATCGCGGCCTCTCCCAATTTGAAGCGACCCTTGCCCAGCAGGCCGAGGCAAAGAGGAAGTCACAAAAGCAGCAAAACCAGGGAGCTGGACAGGGGACAGATTGGATTTGTCTTCAGTGTGGAAGGGACTGTCACTCTCGAATTGGCCTCCTCAGCCACACTAGACGCTGTTCCAAGTCCTCCATACAGAGCACGCTACCATAGTCTTTCGAGACTGAAGGATGCCTAATCTCTAGCTCCAGTTAACAACAGGATATTGTTGGCTTCATGGCACAGACTTATTCAATTTTGATTTGCTAAGATATAAAGGAAAACAATGGCCTTACAGGACCCTTCGAACTCACTTAGTCTATGATTCTATGAAAGGTGGTGGACCAGAAGCCATGGGGCGCATTGTGGCCCTCCAGAGGTTTCAACCTGACCTTTTATGGTTCCCCATCTGGCTATGCCCACTTCTCCATGATAGCATCATGTGATCATGTCCTCATTTTCCTATGAGTTTTTCCCCATTCCAAAAAAATGTCCTAAGGTCTAGTTACTGGTTTTAAGTAGAGATGGGCACAATCTGCTGCTTTGGCAGTTCACGGTGGTTTGTTTAGCCTCCAAACAGGTGTCCGGCGCTTCAAAGCCCCACCTTCTCTGATGGGCGGCCACTCAGAGGAGGCAGGGCAGGGCAGGGAAGCCAGGGGCACCTGCCAGAGGAGGTGGGGATTTGAAGAACCGAACATCTGTTTGGCCACTAATTGAACTGGAACAAACCACCTTTTGTTCATGCCCCCTTCTAATAAGAGCGTTCATTTCTTAAAGAGGAGGAGCCTGTTGGAGGAGAAAAATTGGGCTCCACAACTAATTCATTACGGTTTATTATTTCTTTCATTTATATGCTGCCTTTCTCCCGGTAAGGGGACTCACGATGGCCCACAATGTTAAAAAAAGTAGCATCAATAGCGATTCAACTATAATTGGAATTAAAAGGCATTAAATGATTGAAACATTTAAAACGTTAAAAACAAACTAATTCAGCTAAACAACAACATTCGGGGACTCTGTTGTGGTCATTAAAAGCCTGCCTAAAAAGATGAATCTTCATCAACTGTTAGCGGAACGATAAAAGAGAGGTGGCCAACCCGACCCATGAAGGGAGAGTGTTACACAACCCAGGAGCAGCCACAGAGAAGGCCCTCCCTTGTGTCCTCATCAAACGTGCCTACGATGGCAATGGGACTGGGAGGAGAGCCTCAGCTGAAGATCTTAAGGATGGGGTAGCTTCATATGGGAGAGATACGGTCCTTCACTTAGCCTGGATCCAAGCCTTATAGGGCTTTATAGGTCATGACCAACCCTTTGAACTGGGCCAAAAATGGACTGGTAACCAGTGTAGTTGTTTTATCAGGGGTACTCTATGTTCCCTGTAATTGGCCCCAGTTATGTTACTGGATGAAGCCGATTATCTGGACCTGTTTATCAAGATAATCCGCTTCATCCAGAATCATAAATGTGGCTCAATAGGCAGCAATTAAAGAGCTAAGCACTCAAAGCTTTCTGCCCAGATGAGCAAATCTTCTAGTTTCTCTTTGTCTTCCAATGCGCTTTCTAATCTGGATTCTTCCCCCCTCATCTAATTCATGAAAAATTAATCAAGTGTTGGAAAGTTTGTACTATAACGTGAACCAGACAACATGCTATAGTTGCATTGCTCACCCCATCATTGGTGTTGAGGGTGTGGAGTCCCTGGGATCTGTATTTTGAAGCCACGAGGATGCATCCTATATTTTCGGTGGCATCAACAGATGCACCACTATCTATGTTTTTATGACAATGTGTTCGTCCGAACGGAGAACAGCAACTGTCTTTTAAAATCTTGGTTTGTTTTCTACTCCACCAATTTAATTTCCTTTTTCTTTGTTTTCTTTTTTTTTGGGGGGGGGGACTAAGAATTGTTTTAAATTCAGTACTTCTATCTTCATGTTCCAGCAATTAATAAAACAAAACCAAACAGCATTCCGGTTCTGTTTGGGATCAGGAAGAATAAAAGTTTGATCTTGTTTGGGGATTTTTTTTTTATGTGTGTGTGCTTGTGCGTCTGGTCTCTGGGTGTGTGTGTGTGAATATGTGTATACTATGTAAATACTTACAATGACAATAGATTTATTCGAATCTTGTTCTTTTGTTCTTCTCATGGGGTCTTTGTCTATCTGGGACTGCATCCATTTCCCGTTTTCATCTGATTCCTGGTTCCAGCCGAAAGACTGTACTCATAATGACCCAACACTCTTTGCAGTGTCCCCCACTAATCCCCTGTTAAAAGTTTGGTTTTCCAAAACAGCCATCCATGCATCAGTCAAAGGCAGCCAAGCAGGTGACATTTAGCTGACTCAGCACTTCACCCCAGTTTGACCGCTGGCGCTTCTCAAAAAAAGATAATCGCCTCTTTATAAGCATCAAATGACTCGCAGCTGAAATAGGGGCTTTGACAGCCCTAAAGACAGGGTTTTTCCTCCTCTCTTCAGGTATTCAGGAATGCATTATTCAAAAGAAAAGGGGGGGGGAATAAAATTCATAATCTGATTCCTTTAACTTGTATCTTCCTGATACAGATGTTTTAAAATAATCCAGTGCTTTGTCACAGATGCATCAGACCTGATCCAAAGCTAGGTACAGGCAATAGCAGAAACGGGAAGAAACAGATGCAGGGAAGCCTAGCTGGATGCAGACAAAAGGGTAAATCCTATCTTTACTGCCTGATCTTTTGTATATGGAAAGGTAGTGTCGCCTATTTGTTTTATTTATCTAAAATATTTTTAACCTGCCTTTCTCCTTAAAAAGGACCCAAAGTGGCTTACAGCAATTAAAAGACAGTATTTAACAATGAGTATACATCCTGCCAACCTAAGCAGTTCAAAAGCATGCAAAATGCGAGTAGCTAAATAGGTACCACCACAGTGGGAAGTTCACGGCGTTCCGTCTCTAGTTGCGCTGGCCACGTGACCACAGAAACTGTCTTCGGACAAACGCTGGCTCTACGGCTTGGGAACGGGGATGAGCACCGCCCCCGTAGAGTCGGACACGACTGGACTAAATGTCAAGGGGAACCTTTACCTTTTTACACAATACGAAAGGGATCAGTGAATACAATACCAAAAGAAAAAAGCAACACCAAAATACATTAAAAGCAGTAATGCCCAACCATCCACTTAAAAACCCCACTCAGGCAGCCATAGTCATTCGGGGAAAGCCTTCCTGAAGAGAAAGGTCTTCATCTTCTTGAGGAACGACAGCAAAGATGGAGCCAGTCTGGCCTCCAGTGGAAGGGAGTTCCCCAGTCTGGGAGCAACAATGGAGAAGGCCCTTTTCTATGTCCCCACCAAAAGCACCTGTGAAGCTGGTGGGACTGAGAGAAAGGTCTCTCCTGATGATCCTAACAGTCGAGCAGGCTCATAAAAGGAGTCATGGTCCTTGAGAGAGCTTGGGTCCAAGCCATTGAGGGCTTTATAAATTAGAGCCATCACTTAGAACAGTGGTTCTTAACCTTTGTTATTCGGATGCTTTTGAACTGCAACTCCCAGAAACCCCAGTCAGGACAGCTGGTGGTGAAGGCTTCTGGGAGTTGCAGTCCAAAACTCCTGAGTAACCCAAGGTTAAGAACCAGTGACTTAGAATTTGGCCCTAGTGGTTAGACGGTTGTCGCGCATCCTAGGAGAGACGCAAGACGAAAAGAAGCTAAAAATCACGACTACAAAAGAACTATAGAACATTTGCTTTGACCATTATGCAATTCCGACACTCTGGTCTGCGTGTGTTTTATATTACCCTGAGTCGCAAATGACGGAATCGTGAGGAATGGGAAGCTGCCGATGGACCAATTTCTGTTGTTCAAGAGCCGGCTTTTGTTAAAGATGGGAACTGCCATGACCCTTAGCCTCAGGTTTGCTGGAAGAACAGATTTCCAGATGCTGGTATTTTGTGAAAAGAGGACATGTCAGCATTCTCTAGAAACTCAAGAGCTTTGCTGGTACCCCTATATATATATCTATATTGGCTGCATCTCTTCAAAATGTTCCCAGCAGAATGAAACAGGTGCTGATGGTACACATTCAATAATAATCATGGTCTCAGATTTCAGTCAGGAGCCGAGCATCTCTGTCGCATAAAGGACTTTGAGCAGGCCAACAGAAGGCATAACCCATTCAAGATAATGTGGCCTTGTTTACCGCTGTTATCCCCCAGTGAGTTTCCATGGTGATGGAGGGATTTGAACCCAGGTCCCCCGAACCCCTGTCTGACATCTGATCTAATACACCCCACTGGCTCTCCTACATGATTCACTGCAATAGAAAAGGACAGTAATTGGAAACTCCATTGTTGCCCAATAAGAAACATCAAACAAGAACAGCACAAGTAAGTTCCCAGAGAGAAAGGGGGTGGCGGGATGTCAAATAATTTCCTTGAATCTCTCGTTCAGACATTTTGTCCCTCACCCCCAGCAGACTTCCTTCTGTTTAGACATGAGGTCAGGTCAAAGAGACTATTATTGTAATAGCTAATTATGCCTCCTATTTGTCCGGGGATGTGGACCGAGGCATCCATCCCGAGGCCAACGGTTTGGTTGGTGCAGCTTCTGGTTATTAGATTTGTGTCAGTGAGCAAAGTTGGGATCAAAGCCCGCAACGCGACGGCCAAGGGTCATGAAGCATGAGTGAAGTCTAATTGGCTGGACCTAGCTTGAGCTGAAAGGAAGTTGGTAATGAAAGACCATTAGCCAGAAGCTCCACCCGAGCACTGGAGCAAGGCAGAGAGGAAATGTATTTTTTTGTTGAGAAAGGGATTGACATTATATCTTGGGGTGGAGGTGGGGAGTAAGATATGGAAACTCTCTCCCCGTCATCCCCACCCCCTTTTGCAAAAAATGACACCAGGATCCAGAGGAGAATACAGAGGGATGAGTTTATGGTGGATCATGTTGCTCTCTTGATCCCTAGAACTTCATCTCAACTCTGGGGCTAAACGTTGGGAGACCGGGAAGCACAACAGGAAGGACTTGTGGCCAACACACAACCTCTGTTTGGGCATAAGAGAATCCAGAGTTCTCATCAGGTTTGGAAGGGAGCAGCTAACCCTGTTCCCTCTGGGGTATAGTTGTAATTTTGGAAGAGCTGATTCTCATCAGCACACACCCCTCTCTGATAAGGAGAGTCTAAAGAGGCAAGTCGGTTGCAAGATTCAAGACCAAACCATCTTCAAGGTGAAGGTTCCCCTTGACATTTTTAGACTAGTCATGTCCGACTCTAGGGGACGGTGCCCATCCCGTTTTTCAAGCCGTAGAGCAATCGCTTGTCTGAAGACAGTTTCCATTGTCACGTGGCCAGCATGACTAGGGAACGCTGTTTTACCTTCCCACTGAGATGATACCTATTTATCTACTCGCATTTACATGCTTTCAAACTGCTAGGTTGGCGAGGAGCTGGGACAAAGCGATGGGGGCTCCCTCCATCGCGTGGATTCAATCTTACGACTGCTGGTCTTCTGACCCTGCAGCCCAGAGGCTTCTGCAGTTTAGCCCGCAGCGCCACCACGTCCCAAACCATCCTTAACTGAACTGCAGCCCTCTCAGTAGCTGGGAAAGGAATGGTTTTTCTCAGGAACGATCTATTGTTGCAACCTATTCCTCTTCTAATACAGAGTAGTTAAACCATCCTTAACCTCTGTATTAGGTTGCAAAAATAGATCGTTCCTGGGAAAAACCATTCCTTTCCCAGCTACTGGGAGGGCTGCAGTTAAGACCAGAAGCTCGGAGTCTCTTCTATTTAGAACGTTCTAGGCTTCAAGCCGGCGAGCCGCAGCTCCACTCCACCACTGTCGTCTCCTCTGCCATGGCTTTCTTCACATGGCTAGTGAATCTGAAGCATCTCTTCCTCTGTGGACACTTCTCCATGACAGTCAAAATACCAAAAAACATGGCTTTTTGCTCAAGTGGAGAACATCCACCTGGGCTGGAAACTCTCCTGTTGTCTATGCGAAGAAAGGGATGATAGAAGGACAGGGTTCGACAGTTTCCTTCCAGTATGTTGAGAAGACTGGATTCTCTGACCTCTGAACCATCAGATTAACTACCACAACATGCAGGGATGGCTATGAAATTGGATGTGGCTTAGGGAAGAGTGAATAAGATTAATTCAGAGAGCATGAGACTCTCAAGGGCTCTGTATTCCCCCCCCCCCCTTTGGGATGACAGTCACAATGCCTCTGCATAGAAATTGCCGGGGAGCACGAATGAGCAGGCGCCGTTGTGCTGATGTCCAGCTTGTGAACTCCCAAGAGGCAACTGGTTAGTTTCCATGGAAACACAGTGTTGAGCAAGATGGGCCTCGGGAAGGATCTTTCTCGACTAAACAGGCCTTTGATGTGACCCAACGTGGTCATTTTTAGATGCTTTAGATTATGTTTCCAGCAGTGGCTAGTTGAAGATGACAAGATATTGACCTGTAAGTTGAGTTCTCATCATTGACCCATTTTTTTTGTGCCTAGCATTTTAGCATTTTGGAAATATGTACACTTCTGATTTATAGCAACCTCAGTAGGGTTTCGACATACGTGAGGTATTTAAGGAATGGGTTGCCATCACCACCAAATAGTGAGTTTTCATGACCGAACAAGGATTTGAACTCAGGTCTCCTGAATCCTACCCTGTTTCCCAAAAAAATAAGACCTAACCTGAAAATAAGCCCTAGTATGATTTTTCAGGATGCTCGTCTTATAAGCCCTACCCCCAAAATAAGCCCTAGTTAAATGAAACCCTGCCCCTCCACCCTTGTGCAGCAACCAGAAGATGACAGGACTGTAAAATAAAACATCCCCTAAAAATAAGCCCTAATGCATTTTTCTGAGCAAAAATTAATATAAAACCCTGTCTTATTTTCGGGGAAACATAGCAGTCTGACACTTTATTTATTTGCTACCTTTTTCTCCACAGGGGATTCAAGACAGCTCACGATCAGTTAAGACAATGCAATAGTCAACCTTTGAAACACCATAAAATATTCAAAAACCAATTGAACAACAACAACAAAAAAAAGGATTTAAAACAGCATAAAATATTTTGAAAAATATTTACTGCACCACATCAGTTCTAAAAAAAAAAAGTAGTTCTCAGGTACTATGGAGTTCCTTCTGACTTGTAGCAGATATAATAGGGCTTTTCGTGGTATGCGAGATGTTCAAGGAATGTATGAGGCAAAATCCAAAGAAACAAAACAAGTCAAAACAAGACAAAAACATGTGAGCATGGGGCTAGTTCTCTGTTTTTATTATATGCTATGAAGTCACCTCTGACTTAGGGTCACCCCATGGCCGAATGACTTCCAAAATATCATGTCCCCCAAACCCCAGGTCAGTTCTTGTGAACTCAAGCCTGCAGTTTACATGATGGAGGCAATCCATCTCATATTCCATTTTCTTCTTTTCCTGCTGACTTCAACTTTTCCTAGCATGATTGTCTTTTCCAGCAAATCTTGCATTCTCATCCCGTGCCTGAAGTGTGGCAGCTGCAGATTCATCATTTTTAGCTTCCAGAGAAAAAAAAATCCAGGCTTGATTTGATGGAGGACTCATTTGTTCATCCTTATCTTACCAATTTTCAGAACTGGATGCAGGACAACCTGTTGGAGTTTTTGCAACGTTGCATGCTGCCTCAAGTAGATGTGGCTGCGGGGGGGGGGGGGACTTTCTGGGCTATCAGTTTACCCAGCACTGACCAATAATTCCTTCCTTGCTCATAGAGCCCCACCTCTCTATTCTTTGTGTCTTTCCCGCCCTCTCTGTTGTCTCTTGGAAGCAGTCAGCAAGTTTGCTAAGTCCTGTTACTGAAAGCAGTCATGTTTTTGCCAATTCGCTGTTCTATTGTAAGTAATGAAACTTTAATTTTTTCTTCTACTAATGTACCAGAGTGAGTTATTCAGATTGTAAGTCCCAGTTAATAAGAAGGAGTGGCCTACTCTGCAGAACTAGAAGCTATTCTGCTCAATAGGTCCCTACCCTTCTGCTGGAGATGAGCTTGGCCACAGATTCAAAACTCTGCAACCCAAATACCTTTCTTTCTCTTTACCTGGACTATCTTTTGAGCTGCATTGGATTGTCTCCCCTAGTTGTCCTAGGTTTTTGGGTTTAACAAACACAGCAAATGAAAGATTTCCCTGCTCTCCTTCTTCACTACAGGAGCAAGCTTAATTTCCCCTTCTCCACCTTCATGTTCCGCTCAGCAAGCACCTGGTCAGAGGTAGCCAACTGCGCAACTTGTAATCTTCCAAAGGCATTAGCTGGTTTTCAAAGTCTTTGCAGCAGAGCGCAGGGTGGTGGCAGCCCTTCAAGGAACAAGGTTTGCAATTAAGCATCGCCTGCAGAACGGAGCCATGCCCTGGCTTTGTTGCTGAAGGCTTTCCTTTCGCTCCAGTGATGGTTTAATCAAAACAGAGATGACGACGAGTTGACACAACCACCGAGGCTGGCTGAAGAAGGAAGGGGTGGTGGTGGAATGGAGAGAATGATCGCATGCGGGATGCTGAACAGTTTCTCCTAAGACTAACTGAACAGGATGGAGGAAGAAAGATTTCCAAATCATCTCTCTCTCTCTTGAAAAAAGAAAGCTGGACCTGGTCATGTCTTGGTAACGTCCCGATAAAATTCAGAGCTTAGAATGTGATTTTTTTGGATACCAACAGTGAGGCTAGCTTCTGATCTAAAATGACATTTTCCCAAACTCCAGTTAGACTACTGCAGGGTACTCAGAAAAGGGGCAGCCCTTGAAGACTGTCCAGTACCTACTGTCCAGTACCTACAATGTAACAGCACCAGCTGGAGCTGGCTGCACAGAACACTTCACTTTATTTGTATGGCACCTGATTTAATGGGTTCCTAGGTGTGTGTGTGGACTGTCAATCAATCTGGCAGTAACCAATTGCTCCTTCCCTGCCTCTGATTTCAAAGAGAGCCACACCTCTCTACTCGTGTCTTTCCCCCTCTCTTTAGTCTACAGTGTGTGCAGTTAGAAAGTACACTTAGAATATGATAGGAGTCTGCTGGAAGCAGTCAGTGGGGAGTCCCTTGGGGCCTGTTGTTGAAAGCAGTCATTTTTGTACAGTATGTCAATTTGATCTAGTCAATTGTGAGTAAATGAAACTTTTTTATTCTTTCTCTTACCAATGTCTTAGATTGAGATATTGAGACTATAAGTGCCAGTTGATGAAACAATAATGGATAGTCTACTCTGGGAAGACTTGATGCTAACTTTGCTCTGTAATTTCCTGTGCTTCTGCTTCATAGCTAGAGGTTTATAACCAAAATTTAAAACTCTGCAACAGTAACAAGCATATTTAGTGGCCACAGGATGCTGGGTATTGTATGACATCATTGGAATTACACTGCGGTACCTGAAGTGTACCATCTAACCAGTATTCATTGGGAGAATTTCAGTAGTCAACAGCAGAAATTAGCCAATGGTCTACTTCTTTATCAGCCATTATAAACATTCTGCCTGTACTTCTACTGCAACATGATTTAATTCTGGAAGTGTGGGACAGAATGTTCATACCTGCCATAGAGATGAAGAAACAAACAGATCAAATTGTTAGTGATGTAGACTCACAGAAGTAAAGAGAGTTTATGAGCAGCAAACTGGGCATTTTCCCACATTCTGGCTAAAACATCAGGGCCAAAATCCTATTGACACTCTTCCACATGTAAAGCCACTCATGCAGCATGTCCCCCTTCTATCTGATTCTGCAGCATGACTGGTCATTCAACTAGGTGAATGAAGGGGAGCCTGATTTGATGGGACAAGACTTACATGATATCCTTTCTATGATCTCTTTAACAAATAGAATTCTGGCCCATGATTTCACCTTGCCATCTGGAAAGACTTAATGGGACAGAAGAGGACAGATGGACTTCCCTTCTAAAGCTGTTCCACATTTGGGGTGGAATTACTGAGATTGTACATGGCAATCAAGGAAAAAGGGGTGGTCTAATATGATGAACTTGAAGCTATTCTGCCTTTTGAATCCCTGTACTTCTACTGCAGAGCTAGAGGAATTTAACCAACATTCAAAACCCTGCAACAAAAAGTTGTGGCACCATCAGGTTGTACACTGCTGCCTTTTCACTTCATCCACAATGCAAAACTATGTCTGGTCTATTGGCTAGAACATTTCAGGTTCAAGTCCCTGCTGAGCTGGGAAACTACAGACCTACCTTGCAGGGTAGTTGTGAATGTGAGGTGTGGAAGAGGAGAGCCATACCTTGAGAAAAAGTAGGACAGAAAAACAATAAAGTAATAATAAATTAATCAAAACAGGTATGTTTGTTCCAATCCAAATTTCATGACTGCCAGTGCGAACTCTTAAATGCAGCAAACCCATACTCTTTGTCTTTGATTAACAAAAATTGTATATTAGTCGTTAACCTAGCTGCATGCTAATATGATCTCTGCACCCATCACTTACCCGTATTTTTCGCTCCATAAGACGCACCTTTCCATAAGACGCACCAATTTTTTAGGAGAAGAAAACAGGAAAAAATAATCTGTTTTCTTCGCTCCATAAGACGCACAGACTTTCCACCCCCCCCCCCGTTTTGTGGTAAAAAAGTGTGTCTTATGGTGCGAAAAATACAGGTATCTTCCTTCCCATGTATGTATGAAATAAATAGGAATTTAGAACATTTCCTTTTTCGGACTCCAGCTTTTGTGCTGACTGGGGGATCCTGGAAATCATCATCCATAAAATAATTTTTCCAAGTGCTAGTACTTCATTTTTGTTTTCTGATTTAAAAAAATAAAGCAACTTTTTCGCACTGTCTTCCCCACTAAGAAATGGGGGATTCTTGCACTTTCCCACTTTTATGAACAAGTTCTTTGCCCTCACATGTAGATTTCCAGAAGCAACGGACTCCATTCCTCGCTTCTCTGCAAGGGCTTCCCGACTTTGAAATCTGCTCCCCAAATCTCTAATTCTATAAACTTCCTCAGTAGGAAGTAACCTTGCTCAGACTTCAGATAAAAACCCAAGATGTTGCTTCTGTCGATAAACGTCCTACATTAAAGGCTTCAACCTTCAGCGGTTTTCAATTCCGAGCAACACGCCAAAATGTTTGATTTCCTTGTGCGCTTTCCATTTATTTTCTGAGAGTGAAGCGGCGTCTCCTTCTGCTGTGTATCTGTCCAGTTTGGTCCCACAGCCGTGGAAAATGGCGGCCACGTCCCCCTCAACTAGTTGATTAACTTCCATGAAATCCCAAGGCACAAATAAACCCATAAAATAAATGCATGGCATCTTAAGAAATGGCAGGGTAATTTTGAACAGGCAAGAGATGAAGAGAGCTAGAGATTCATTTCCTTTTTTTTTTTGTTTAGATTTTGCTGTCACCTTCTACAAAGAGGCTCAAAGCCTGAAGAGAATAAGAAAAACATTAAGATCGGCAGAAATTATTTTTTTAAAGAACCCAGTTAAGGAAACATGGAGAGCGGCAGAAATCATTAGAAGAAATAGAAAGAAGGAAACATAGGTCAGGATCCCTCTTAAATATTATAGGCCGGAGCGTAACAGTCTGCAGAAACTCCAGTGGTCTCCAGCAGCAGGAGATGGAGATCACACTTATTAAAAGGATGGGTCTCCCCATTTATGAAAGAGGGGGAAGTGAATTCATCTTTGCTCAAGCAAGTAGAATTGTGCTCTGAATGGGCTGTTCCACCGGCAGTTAGAAATAAACAGAATTCTGGGCACTACATTGTTTAAGACAATTTAAACAACAAATGCAATTTGGGGTCCAAGCCACCTCAAGGACCGTGTCACCCATTATGATCCTGCTTGAGTGTTAAGATCCTCAGGAGAGGCCTTTCTCTTGGTCCTGCCAGCCCCCATAGATGGATTTGGTGGGGACACAGGATGGAGCCTTCTCTGTGCCTGCTCCCAGTCTTTGGAACTCCCTCCCACTGGAGGCCAGGCTGGCCCCCTCTTGGCTGTCCTTCCACAAGCAGGCCAAGAGCTTTCTCTTCAGGCAAGCTTTCCCTTCATGTCTGAGAGGGGCTTTTAAATTGAGTGTTTGTGCCTCATGGCATTGCATGTGTTTTTAGTGTTGCTTTTGTTTGCTGTCTTTTAATGTGGTATCTGTCTGATCCTTTTCAGTGGTTGTGTACTTACTGTTTTTCGCTTCCAATATTGCCTTTTCATCACGTGAGCCACCTGGAGTCCTTTGTAAGGAGAAACGCGGAGTAAAAATGTTTCAAATAAATAAATATATTGAGCAAGGTACTCAATCCATGTAAAAGGGTTGAGCTGATGGAAACAGAAAATATCATACTCTTTCTCAGAGTGAGGAGGAAAATCTTGCAGTTCTTTTTTCCATCCTTTGAAGATAAGAGAAGCAAAGATTGACATCTCTATGCAGCATCTGAAGTATTTTGGTGAGCTCACTGGTTGTTCCCACTTGCTGGACAATAGAGTGGTGTATGCCACCAACTTTTTCTCTGCCTCGCCTGTTGTTTTAGGTGACGTCCAGACCGCTGTCCTATTGACTATGGCAAGTTACATGGCTATCCCATCTCTGTGTGAAAGACTGAAGGATAGCAGGAGAAGAGGAAGCCCGAATGTGAGATGGATCAACTCCTCCAAGGAAGCCACAGGCTTGAGTTTGCAAGAAATAAGCAGGGTTGTTGAGGACAGGGCAGTTTAGAGATGACTCAACTAAAAAGCTGCCATAAATTGGGGACATGTTGATGGCATATAGCAACAGGAACACCATTCACTATCTGTACCTAGTGCGGAATGGACAGCACCTTGCTGCTTGTCTCTGGCAATGAAAAAAAAAGATGTTAGGAAAATCCTGTTCAACAAAAAATAAAACAGCATCTATTGGGCAGAATCCTTTTGGAAATCCATGGATGCCCTCTTCAAAGCAATGGCACTTTCCCGTGTGGAAAGGCTCAGTGAATGCACTTTTGTGCAAATGGCAGAGTGTGCAAAAAAAGGTTGCTGCAAAAAAGGCAACTGCGATTTTAGGATGAATTAACAGAAGTATAGTGTCGAAATCCCGCGAGGTGCTAGTTCCCCTCTATTCGGCACTGGCTGGGCCTCATCTTGAGTTGTGTCCAGTTCTGGACAGCGCACTTCAAGAAGGATGCCAACAAACTGGAGCCAGTTCAGAGGGGGTGACAAGGATGACCAGGGGACTGGAAACCAAGCCCTAGGAAGAAAGACTGAAAGAACTGTGCAAGTTTAGTTGTGAGGAAAAAAAAGACTGAGGGGAGATAGGATAGCATTTTTTAAATACTTGAAAGGTAGTCCTACAGAGGAAGGGCAGGATCTGTTCTTAGGCATCCCAGAGTATAGGAAATGCCATTATGGGCTCAAGCGACAGGAAGACAGATTCCGGCTGAATATCAAGAAAAACTTCTTAACTGTTAGAGCAGCAAGACAGTCAAACCAATGACCTAGGGAGGTGATAAGCGCTCCAAGGCTAAAGGTATTCAAGAGAAAATTGGACCACCTTCTGTCAGATCTGCTTTGATTTGGATTCCTGCCTTGAGCAGGAGGTTGGGGTCAATGGCCTTCCAGCCCCCTTCCAACTCCATTATTCTATGATTCTATGAATCATACAGGATCTGTGCTTTTGTGTTTTATATCAGGGCAAGACAGGCTCCTGCAGATTGAACAGATACATGACATTGTGAAGGGCCTTGGGAAAATGTCATATTTGGGATGGAGTTCATTCTCTATGAGCAGAAGTCTGTGATGACTCCACAGGGGTGATGGTGATGGTGATGATGATGATGATGATGATGATTACAGTGGTGCCTTGCTTAACGATAGCCCCGCTCTATGATGTTTTAAATGTTTTTTTTCATTTAATGATGATCGGTTCCCTGCTTCGGGAACTGATTTTCGCTTTACGACGATCAGCAAACAGCTAGTCGGGTTTCAAAATGGTCGCCGGCTGCTTAAAATGGCTCCCCGCTGTGTTTTTGGACAGATTCCTCTGTTTACAGGCAGTGAAAATGGCCACCCCTATGGAGGATCTTCACTGGACAGTGAGTTTTCAGCCCATTGGAAAGCATTGAGGGGTTTTCAATGCGTTTCAATGGGCTTTTTTATTTCGCTTTATGACGTTTTCACTCTACAGCGATTTCGCTGGAACAAATTAATGCTGTTAAGCGAGGCACCACTGTATTTTAAAGACGGGGCACTTTAAGGCATCATTTATTGATTGTTTGTGTGGTTTCCAGGGAGCCGGAGAAAGGAGGGAAAGGACTCAGAGTCTTATCAGGCTGGAATTCTGTAGTTTTGTAGTTCCAAGAATGGCACCCAGACCACACTAGCAGGAGAAAGGGTGAAGGAAGGGCAATAACCAGACCTTGATCGTTTGGTTGCATATTTGCTCAGAGTGAAGGAGCACTGAGTTCAGTCCCAAGTAAGTATACTGATAAATCTGTGAATGGTACCAGTGAAAACTATGGTACCAGATCATGAAACTATTTCTCCACTACTCATGACTGCGTTAATTGCACTCATTTATAGTCCATGTGAGTGGCAGCTCATGGCCAGAGTAAGGGGTCACCCCAGAAATTTTGGGGTGAGGCATCCCTCCCGTGACAGGGAAAAAAAAACACCCTGATTCATTTGAAATGTGGTACTGGAGGAGAAATTTGTGGATCCCCTAGACTGCCAGAAAGACTAGCAAGTGGCTCCTAGATCAAATAAAGGCTAATTTATCTCTGGAGGCAAAAAAAAAAAAAAAAAAAAAAGATGAAACAGAAGGTGTCCTGCTTTGGGCACATCATGAGAAGACAGGATTCTCTAGATAAACAATAACACTTGGAAAGGTGGAAGGCAGCAGGAAAAGAGGAAGACCAAGTACAAGATGGACTGACTCTCCAAAGAAAGCCACAGGGTTGAGTTTGCAAGAGCTGAGCAGGGTAATTGAGGACAGGGCATTTTGGAGATCACTCATTCATAGGGTTGCCATAGGCCAGAGCTCACTTGATGGCACATGGCAACAGCAATACCATCCCCTATGATAGCTAGTATGTCGTAGTGACTAGACGGATGCACTAGGACTGAGGAGGTCTGGGTTCAAATCCCTGCTCACTGGTCCTGTGGGATTAGTGCAACCACTCTTTAACGGTATCCCCCTTACCTTGAAAGCCATATCAGGCTCTCTCTAAGCCAGTTCTATAGAGGGACATGGTGGTGCTGTGGGTTAAACCACAGAAGGTCCGTGCTGCAAGGTCAGAAGACCAGCCGTTGTAAGATCAAATCCAAGGAGTGAGCTCCCGTCACTTGTCCCAGCTCCTGCCCACCTAGCAGTCCGAAAGCATGCAAAATACAAAAATGCTAGTAGATAAATAGGTACCACCTCGTTGGGAAGGTCACGGCATACCGTGTCTAGTTGCGCTGGCCACGTGACCACGGAAACTGTCTACGGACAAACGCTGGCTCTGTGGCTTGAAAATGGGGATGAGCACCGCCCCCTAGAGTCAGACATGACTGGACTAACAATGTCAAGGGGAACCTTTACTTTTACCTAAGCCAGTTCTATAGAGGAACATGGCAGTGCTGTGGGTTAAACTGCAGAAGCCTCTGGGCTGCAAGGTCAGAAGACCAGCTGTCGTAAGATCAAATCCACGTGACAGAGTGAGCTCTCATCGCTTGTCCCAGCTCCTGCCCACCTGGCCATTCGAAAGCATGTAAAAATACGAGTCGATAAATAGGGACCACCACGGTGGGAAGGTAAACGGTGTTCTTTGTCTAGTCACACTGGCCACGTGACAATGGACACTGTCCATGGACAAGCGCTGGCTCTACAGCTTGGAAACGGGGATGAGCCTCCTGGAGTTGGACACGACTGGACTAAGTGTCAAGGGGAACCTTTACCTAAGCCAGTTCTAGCTTGACATGCCATAACAACAACGACATCCCCCCAATCCACGAGCTACTAAGAACCGTAATATCTTGGCCCTTGTCCATCCCCTTGTCCTTTACCACGCCACTCCCATTGCAGTAAAAACAAACAAAAAACTCCTAGCAAAAAAAAAAAGCCAACAACATTCTGCAGTCTAAATGCCATTATAATGACATGACAGCTGGGTGTTCCTTGGGTGAAATCCACACTTTAGTGGCTGCAGATGTAGTGGAGGAAAAGAAAGACTTAACCCTTTTCCCCCTCCCATAGCTTACATTTAGGTCAGGACCTGCCTGGCACCATCAGCATTCTTTGCTTTCCTTAACGTGAACTCTGAAAGGAAGCAAAAGAGCCCGTACCGAGAGCCAACGGCAGCACACCTTCCAATTTTGGTCTAAAATTTCACTTAATGCAGTGGTGGCGCCAGGCTTCCCCATAGGATGGGTACCGTTAAGCATATGTTTATGTAATGTGACGGCGTGCCTTGGCGATCCGTCCCATTCTTTGCTAAAAGCTCCAGTCGCTCCAGGTTCACTCATCCAAAACCCTTTATGATCTCAAATATCTCAGTTACTTTCTCCCCCCGACTAGCCTGAAGCAGAAGGGGAGGACAGGAAGATGAGGAGGGCAGGTACGAGCAAGATGGACGGAGACATGGGGAGGGGGGGATAGGACTGTCAAGGATGCTGCATTTGTAATTCTCGAAGTTGTGTTTCTCTTCTGGCTCCCAGCCTTTGCCTGCATTGTATTTTTGCTCCACGTAAAAGCAATTGTTATCCTGACTATACTCTAAATAATATGCCTTTAATGCAAACCAAGGTAGAAGTAGCAATGGCTGAAAGCTTGATGCTTAGTGTAGCAAATTTCACTAGAGTAGGCCTATTGAGTCAATGGGGTTGGTAACGCAACTCCTCTGTTGAGTTCCGTGAGTCAAGTGGGCCTACGTTTGTTGCGAGTCAACAAAAGTGAGTCGTAGGAAGCAAGTCAACAAAAGTAAGTCAGCATAGTAAGTCGTGAGTCACAACTAGAGTAGGCCCACTCAAATCAATGGAACTGACAGCGTCAATTCACCAAATCCCCATTGCTTCAGTGGACCTACTCTAGTGCAACTTACTACAGTAAGAATGTCTCAGTTTATTTGCCTTGCCTCCTCTGGGAGCCACCCCTATGGGTGCCTGCCAGAGGGGGCGGGGCACTGAACCCCTGTTGTAGCAGTAAACGAACCAAGACGAACTGCTGAACTGGCGGGGTGTGCCCATCTCTAGTGAGAATACAAGGCTGCCTCTTCTCCTGAAGCTTCTAATTTGATATCCTGGGTTTTAACATCTCTTTTTTCCTTAGGGCAAACTAATCAACAGTGATCAAAACCAGCAGGCGTCAAATTGATTACTGGGGTGAGCTCCTATAAATATGGAGAATCAATTTTCCAGCATTTGCTAATCAGAAATAGCATAGCTAACATCAATGGGGTTTCACAGGTGTGAAAATTGCAGACACCTACGATGTAGGGTTTAACTTTCCTTTGCAAAATCTTGAGGGGGGTGGGAAAGACCTTCAGCTTCTGGTTGGTATGACAGCTGGCTTTGTGAAGCTGAAGGTCAACATCTATTGGGCATGGAGATTGACGACCATTACAGACAAATTTCTAGGAAGAGCCACCCATTTCCTCTACCTTTTCCCCCAAAACTTGTTATCAACTGTGTGGGGAGATTAACAAAATGTGCCATTAAATCATCGCAGTATTGTTCTTTCTCATCTTCCATGATTATTAATCTGCATAAGCACAGATCACGAGAAAGATCATGGATGTCACACAGACATTTTCATGGGACAAATGTGCAAATATGAACCAAAACAGGGTTATTTATATGCAGAACATCGCTTGCAAAGAGCCTTCATCTTAAATCGGGCAATCAGGCCCCATAGTGGTGAAAAACAAAGAGAGTTCTCAAGAAGACTGAGAACATGCTCTTTATCTTAGAAATGATTCTTCTTTACTTCAAAATGTTTTGGCTGCTGCAGCACTCATTTTAGATCCAGGGAACTGGAAAGATAGGGGCAGGGAAAGCAGAGGGGAAACATTATAGAGAAGAGCAGGATGTTTGCATTACCCTTTTAAGATTTTTTTAAAAAGAGTGTACATATTGCCCTTTTAAGGTCCTCCACTCATTCTCTTCCCAGCAACTGCCTTGGAAAGCCACTTAAAGCTTTATTTTTTTGGTTGGAAGAAAGAGAAAAAGAAAATATAGCACTCAGTTCTCTATCTGCTTCTGCTCTGACCATGAGCCTTCTGTCCTGCCTGCAGCATTTAGTCTAAGACCCTGTGTTGCTGCTTGTGTTCCCCTACTTGCAGGAATGGAGTCATCATGGATAGTTGGAAGTGTGCAAATATTGTTATGGACCCCAACAGGGATGGGGATTTCCAACAGGATACGGGGTGGGCGAGGTCTTCCAGTGAGATTTGCCAAACCGATTGGACAGTTAAGGTCACTGAAGAGAGGCTCAGAAAGAGAAGAGCAGGGACCAGGCCTTCTCCACAGTTGCCCCTATCTATGGAACAAACCCCTGCCCAAAATTTGTCCGGACCCTTCACCAGGGATCTTCAAGAGACCTCTGAAAACATGGTCATTCTGACAGGCATTGCAAGATTCTACACCAACAGAGTGCAGAGGTTCCTTCAGCTCTTAATTCTGCCATCTCGCTTTTATTAATTGTTTTAATATTGTCCTTTTTAGTTTAATTGATTGATATGTTTATTTGATTTTCTACATTGGTATTAAGTTTACGTGGTTTATTATTTAATTTGTTACTGTGGTCTGTTTTGCTGTGAACCGCCCAGAGTATCCAGATGGGCAGTATGCAAATTGAATGAATGAATGAATGAATAAAATTCTTTCAATGGGGCACAGAGAAGCTCACAGGGTTTTCATACATCCACAGTTGTCGTTATTAAACCAACACACATAGGAAACCCAAGACATCATCACTGGATTTCCTATAAAACTTTCAATGACGAAGAGACAAAGAGAGAGAGAGGGAAAAAATCCCAGTTACTCAAATTTACTATGTATACAGTCAGTATTTGATAAGAAAGTGTTTTGATTTGGGGGCAAAATCAGTGTGAGTCACTTCAAGTGAATTTGAGGCTATGTCATCCCACGAGCTATGAAATTTCATGTGGTTCAAAGGACTTTTGACTCCTTCCTCCTCCACCACCACCCTTGAAGACTGAGATCTTTTTCAAAACTCCTGTCTTTGGATTTCCCTGTGGCTCTTGTTGTATCCTTATTATTATTATTCATTAAACCTTTACCTAAGATTGACTCAGCACTGTACAGATATTGCTAAACAAGACAGTAACTCCCCACAGCAGTACAATCTAATTTACACAATGCAAAAGGAAATAAAGGATCAGAACAAGATCTCTTCACAGAAGGTATTACGTTGGTCTCTGTTCTAGTAAGTCTTCAGCAAAACGAGAGCCAGGCAAGGCTCCCGCAGCTTTCTCTCCAAATGGTCATGATGGCTGGGCATTCTGGGATATGTAGTCTTTTAAAAAGTCACAAGAAAGAGGACCTTCTTGGCAATGGGAGACTAATTCCTGAAGAAGGTGGAAGGGAGACTGACATTTACACTGTTATTTGATTTGTTTGTTCTGTTGCATTGTGAGGATCCTCTCTCTCTATCATCATGCTGTGTTTAGTGTTTCTTACAATACTGTTTATTATTTTCTGAGCTTGGAGATAACGGTTTTGATGTTGCTGATTTGAATTGCAACTCCCAAACTTCTAGGACAGGTGAAAACAGACCCCTCCAAAATCTGTCAAAGCGGCTCCTGCTCTAACCGCAACATGAGACTGTCTCGGACGGAAAGGGGAACAAACATAATATCCTGGTTGCTGGGTCTTTCTTTCTTTCTTTCTTTCTTTCTTTCTTTCTTTCTTTCTTTCTTTCTTTCTTTCTTTCTTTCTTTCTTTCTTTCTTTCTTTCTTTCTTTCTTTCTTTCTTTCTTTCTTTCTTTCTTTCCTTCCTTCCTTCTTTCTTTCTTTCTTTCTTTCGTGCCATTTAGCTCTGCCAAAAAAAAAAGAGTCTCCGTCTTGATTAGCTCTCTTTCATTTCGTATTGGCAATTTTCCCCTCTTGCACTTTCATATATAAAAAATGAGCCCAAGCTTATCACAAGAGCGAGAACCACGATGAAGGGACCGATAGTAGCAGGAAATTAAAAAAGAAGGGTATTACTCAGTTGAAATAACAAGTTCAAGGAATGGAGGCTATATGTGAGAAATCACATATCGCTGAAAAGACATATTAATAGCCATGTGGGGTAAAAACCATGGCTCCTTCCTCACCCTCAGAATTATACATGATGTCAAGGTATATCTCATCTCTCTGGGTAACGATCCTTGGATTTCATTGCTGGGTCTTCCAGACTGGGAGCAGCTGTTGACATGATGAATGCCGTTGTAGGGTAAAGAGAACCACAGAGGTTGGGTGAGGTTGGAGACAAATTACATTTTTAAAAGAATTATTGCAAGAGTACTCCTTTTGGTACGGCCAATAACCATATCAGCTAGCTGGCTGGGGGATTATTATGTTTTTAGTCCAGAATATTAACTTGTCCAAAGTACAGGTGAGACTCATGGTAATGTTCAAAGGACTCTCCTTGGATATTTTCAAGCATCCTATACCAAGGTCAATGTTTTCCATAAGAACATTGCTCGTGCTGATTTCTCAACAGGATTGTGCGTAAGTCTCCTGATCTAATCTGGAGGGTCCTTCAGGGCTTTTGAATGTGTCCTGAACAGAGATGGGCACGAACCGGTTCTTCCCAGTTCGTCCCAGTTCAGAGGGGCGGCAGTACAAGTGCTGCTGCTCCCCTTCCCCGGCTCCTCAGCTGATCAAGCCACTCACCAGCTCTTTTTTTGGAACCTCTTTGACTAATCTCCCAGTCACGAGCAAGAGCATGGACTGCTCTGCCTCGCCCTTTTCTCTGATTGGGAGATCAGCCAGATTTTAGAGTTGGCATGATGTTTCCAAAGTGCGGCATAAGCTTGGCTTGGTTCGAGAACTTTTGATATTAGATCTGGTCCCATGCTGATGAGAGAGGGAAAATCTGTCTGTTTCAATTTCACCAACCTTTGCGAAAGCTTTCACGGCCGGGATCTAATGGTGGTTGTGGGTTTTCCGAGCACAGAGTGCTGTCCTCTGAAGATGCCAGCCACAGAGACTGGCGAAACGTTAGGAAGAACAACCTTCAGAACACGGCCAAAGAAGCTGGAAAACCCTCAACAACCATCACTAACCTTTGATTTTTAAAAAAACCTTCAATTCCATCCTGTGCAGTTTGCAAAATTATTCAATAAATGTATTGATTGATTGATTGATTGATTGATTGATTGATTGTTAGGCGGCTAACAACATAAAATAATACAAAAAGTATATATATATATATATATATATAAACAATTTTTAAATAGCAAAAACATTAAACAAGGTAGGGGAGACAATAGGAAGGGAAGAAAAGGGTGTCAGGAATTATCTGATGGGAAGGCCTGCCGAAACATCCATATTTGTAATTGATTCTTAAAAGTACCCAGCGTAGGGGCCGCGCAAATCTCAGAAGGTAGGTTGTTCCAGAGGCGAGGAGCCACCGCAGAGAAGGCCCGATTTCTTGTCTTTTCCTTCCGGGCCTCCCTCGGCGTTAGGCTCCTCAGCCTCACCTCCTGGCTCGCACGAGTGACACGGGTAGATCTCGGTGGGAGGAGGCGTTCCGCCAAGTATCGAGGCCCTAAATGAATGCAAATGAAATCTTCAGCTCTCTCCATTGGCTACTGTTAGTCCCTAAAGCTGCTCTAAGTGGTCTAGAGATGGGCATGAACCACCAGTTCATTTATTAGTTGAAAAGGTGTTTGGTGCTTCAGAACTGTGCCTTCTCCATCAGGCACCCACTCAGAGTCTGCAGGAACTGGGGAAGAGAACTGGGGTGCTGCCTCTAGTGGGCGTCTGCTGGAGGAGGCAAGACTTTGAAGTACTGAGCACCTCTTTGGCTGATAGACAAACTGGCACAAACCACCAAACTGGGGGGCTTGTGCCCATCTCAACTGCCAACTCTAAGTCAACATTCACTGTGACGGAACTCACAGGGATTCAAACCCAGGATTTTAAGAATGAAGCACTCACAACCCTAATCTAGGATGATAAAATCTGTCTTTTGTTTCTTTCCACACTCAGATGTGATCCTCCCCCTGCTCTCACAACATCCAGTATCCCAACTAAGAGTAAACCTATTCAATTGCTACATGGCGTGTGAACACTTATACATATCCCACAGATTCCATGGGTCGCCTTTAGCTGTGATGAGGAGTCAGATACTGGCCAAATTCTGTCCATTGAAATCATAGAAATTTTGGAAATTTGTTATACACAATAAATGGAAATCAGCTTATCCTCCATCCTTATGATCAAGCTCCATCGGTAAGCCATTAAGGATATCCATTCCCTTTCCCCTGTCTCCACCAGATGCCATTAGGCTTTACCTTATCTATCTATCTATCTATCTATCTATCTATCTATCTATCTATCTATCTATCTATCTATCTATCTATCTATCTATCTATCTATCTATCTATCTATCTATCTATCTATCTATCTATCTATCTATCTATCTATCTATCTATCTATCTATCTATCTATCTATCTATTCATTCATTCATTCATTCATTCATTCATTCATTCATTCCCCGCCCATCTTGACCGAAGCCTAGTCTGGGCGGCTAACATTATAAAACAATAACAATATAAAATAAAACAACAATATAAGATGGCAAAATTAAATTAAGTAATGACAGGAAGGAAGGCCCGCCTAAAGAGTTTGCTCTTAAGTTTGCTCTTAAAAACGCCCAGCAAGGGAGCCAGACAAATGCCGCAGGCTCTGAATAGCTCAGTAGTTTAGGCATCTGGCTGCGGAACCAGAGTTTGTGAGTTTGATTCCCTGATCTTTAAGGTGACATGGCATAATCTCCTGGATTCTACCCAGTTTATTCCAGGACTAGCACAAATCCTGGCTAAAAGAGCTGGAAAGACAGAAAAAAGGAGCCATGATGAAGAAACCAGAGGGCCCTTCCAAGCAGCGAATGTTGTCACATATTAGCAATATCTAAAGTTTGTATTACAACTCCATATATCAAGCTGTTAGGGGATTTAACCATGGGTGAACTCTGTGTTGACTTAGGAGCCAGTGTCTTTCAGCACAGCAATGACAGCCATGGAGAATGTGATGTAGTGCCGTGAAAAAAAAATGGCAGTCTACCAGTCCATGATAAACACTGTGAAAAAGAACTGTTTGTCCTTCAGTCATTCCGCTCAAAGAACATGCCACAGCTCTTTCTACCTGGAGCCTCACTGTCCTAAAACAGAAGGAGGAGAATGGGGGCAGATAAGAACCCTAAGGGAATAGAAAGCAACTCACGGTGCGGCCCCGTCAATCTCTCTCTCCATGATTATGTAGTCAGCCAAAGTATGCTGCTGATGTTTTATATGGTAATTACACCTGTTGTGACTTTCGTAATTATAGTGCGAGAAGGTTACAGACAGGGGAACTTTACCAGCCATTCCGATTTGGAAAAGCAGTTTGAACAAGACTCAGGGAGGGACTGACTTTCAGTGTCTACCTACGGGATGGAGTTGCTGAGGAAAAAAAATATCCATAATCTATGGGATCCTGAGACAGTGGGGCATTATTTTGAACGTGGTTGAAGGTGACATGGTTCGGGGAAGGAGAGTGCAGTTGGCTGACAGATGGCTCCAAGTCCAATCTGTGGCGTTTGCCATTGAAAAGAGATCAGAGGTAACATGACTGAGGAAGAGGTAGGCCCAAGAAAGCTGCTATCAGTCAGAACAGAACTGGAAGGTTAGAAGATGAGAAGAGCGGTGCAGGATTAGACCAGAGCTCTATTCAGTTCAGGTATTTCCCTAGCAGATGTCTATGGGAGGCCTACAAACCAACCAACAGCTCTTTCCCAGTGCCCTCCCATTCCAAACAATCTTCAAAGCCATATGAATTCTGGACCTGTTCAGCTGTGGAGCTCACTGCCATCAGATGTGGTGGCAACTGTCAACTGAGGTGGCCTTCAGAGACCATTTGGCATACTCATGGATAATAAGGATGCAAGCGATTCCTAGACACCATGGCTGTATGAAAATACCATGTTTGGAAGGAGTATTTCACTGAATATCTCTTGCTGAGGTGACACTGGAGGAGAAAAAATTTGGCTCCATACCTTGCTTGTGGGCTTTCACATGGCATCTGTGCTGGCAGGGGTCATGCTGCCTGGGAGAATTCTGGGAAGTGTGGTCTTAAAAAACTAACTTTTATAAGTTACTATCTGTACCAAAAAGACTCCTTCTGAGGTCGTATGGTATGGACCAGAGATGGGCACGAAGCAAGGATTTGGCAATTTGTGCCAGTTTGTTTAGCATCCAAACAGGCACTGCCTCCTCAGGCAGGCGCCCATTCAGAGGCAGTGCCCAGAGGAGGCGGGGCAGGCAAGCCAGGCCTCTGCCTCCAAGTGGGTGCCTGCTGGAGGAGGCAGGACTTTGAAGCACCAAACTTTTGTTAGGCTGCTAAATGAACCAGCACAAACTGATAGTTCGTGCCCTATCTCTAGTATGGACATATCCTGGAGCCTATCTAGAATATATCTTGATAGGAAATCCTGGGGTAGAAGCAATCTTGGCTCACCAGAGAGGGCTGTACCGTGTGGCATTTGGACGGAATCCAGACTGCATGCCTTTGATTTCATTTTTGGAGGTAATATTACACTCCTACTTAGTGCACCATATGGGCATGAACCTTACGTACAACCCACCTTGACACCATAAATCACCAAATAAGGCTAGTAAGAATATAATGAAAGCCCTCATTGTTTACCCATTTGATAACCTATATTTATCATAATTATATAGGACTTTCAGCTACTGGACAGCTATTTTTAAATGCAGCAATTTAACATATTTTTCTAATATAATAATTTTCCTAACATATTTGAATAATGGCATGTACTTTTAAATCGAGCAGGGGTAGAAGGAAATGGAACAAAGAATTATGCTTGCTAAACCAATCCAAGATCTTTTTGCTCCTAGGTGAGTTAATGCTTTTTCCCTTCCTCTTTTGACTTTGTTTACTTCTGTTCCTATAAACCCAACAAAGTAAAATTCATTAGACCTGTTACGTTTCCTGACAAATGAAACACTCAGATGCTGGACTTGGACGGGTTTATTGAGTTAAGGTTGTATCTTACGACAGGGAGACGAGCTAATAGGGCAGCGTTTACCTATGACCAGACTCCCCATTAATCACTTCAAGAGCCAGCTCTAAACACTGCTAAAAGCTACTGGTGGAAACACCATGGTTCCTTCTTCGTAGTCTAAAGAGACAGATCTGTACTTTGCTTCCTTAGGTATGTAGAGACTGCAAAAAGCAAGCATACAACTGCCTCCATGACTGGGCAAGTCAACAGGAACTCAACTTGTACATTGACTTTCCCTGCTAACGAAGTATCAAATTGGGGCCTAATTATTTCAGATATTCTGAATCAGTGGTTCCCCACCTTGGGTCCCCAATTTCACAAACCATTTCCTTTTACTGGTGGGTATCCTTTGCTTGGTCGTGAAAGCAGGAACACAGGTGGGCAAGCAACCAGCCACATAAAAGTGAATCCACCAGAGGGAAACCGTTAGTCCAATGTGTGCTGAGTCTTCACAATAGGATTCTGGTCATGTCTGACTCTTTGTGACCCCATGGACCAGGGCACACCAGGCTCTCCTGTCCTCCACTGCCTCCTGGAGTTGGGTCAAATTCATGTTGGTCCCTTCGATGACCCTGTCCAACTATCACGTCCTCTGTCGTCCTCTTCTCCTCTTGCCTTCACACTTTCCCAAAATCAGCGTCTTTTCCAGGGAGTCTTCTCTTCTCATGAGATGGCCAAAGTATTGATGCCTCAGCTTCAGGATCTGTCCTTCCAGGGAACACTCAGGGTTGATTTCCTTCAGAACTGAAAGTTTTGTTCTCCTTGCAGTCCAGGGGACTCTTCAAGAGTCTCCTCCAGCACCACAATTCAAAGGCATCAATTCTTCGGCGGTCAGCCTTTTTTATGGTCCAGCTCTCACTTCCATACATCGCTACTGGAAAAACCATAGCTTTGACTATACTGACTTTTGTTGGCAAGGTGATGTCTCTGCTTTTTATGGGATTGACCTAGACCTGATCTTGGTTCTGTAGCCTTTTAATTTCTTGCCTTTGTGTTTGGTACTGCACAATCTTTGTACTTCCTGTACTTTTTGTGAGGTTTGCTTCCTGAACAACAACTTTCATAAGGTGTGTTTTGTTTGTTGCCTATCCAGAAGTACAATTTCCGTCTTATTGTAATTAACTGTTGTATCTGTAATAACTTGCCAGTCTTGGTGTAGTACTGCAGCGGCAATGATGACAACAATGATGATCTGAATACAGAGTTGCTTTCATATTAGAAAAGCCGATTCTTGGTTCTTAAGGCCTGTCATTAGACCACAGTTTGGAAAACTTGTTTTTTTGGATTGCAAATCTCAGCTTTCCCAAGCCAACATGCAATTGGGGATCCAAATTGGTTTCAGTCAGGAGAAGCAAATATTACAAGCTTTGAATTAGCTGAGTGGTTTAGGTATCTGGGTGCAGAGCTGGGAGTTCGATTCCCCCATTGCGCCTCCTTTACAGGGGCTGGACTGGGTGATCCAAAGGGCCCCTTCTAGCTCTGTGGTTCTAAGATTCTAAGAATTACAGTAGCTTTGTCACTAAATCTCATCTCATGCAAAATGTTGAGACCAACATATATGTCTGTCTAGAAAAAAAAGAAAAAGAGAAAGCTGAGACATTGTAATCAAGACATTCTCTCATAGGCATCCTTCAGTCTCGAGAGACTATGGTAACATGCTCTGAATCGAGGAGTGTCCTCTCCAGAGCATGAAGCCTGGGTAAAGTAATACGGAGGATAGGCTGTTACCCAAGCAGCAGATCCCCACTCTCCACGTTGCTGAAATGATCCAATGGAAAGGCAAGAGCCAATACAACTGGTTCCAGCAACGTCGCAGGAGTTGGCAGAATGACACGAACTGCCTTCGGGACTCCAGCTCCGAATTTTGAGTCTAGGTTAACTCCTGAAGCCTTTTCCATGAGTAGATATAGCCGCAAGGCAGTGGAGGTTTGAAATCAGAGTTTTCCTTCTCCTAGATGGGCTGCCTTCCATGGCTGACGAGCCTCACCTACCCGGTAGACATTCTCTACATTGTAGGGTATACGGAGAAGATCTGAGACTACAGCGGTTCATACATTTCACCCCAAGCAAAATGTGACATCTGATTGTGAGAGATCTCTCTCTATGTGGGCGCAGCAGTGAAAAAAAAAAACACACACACACACACACCAAGAAAAGCCAAAGGGGTTTTGATAACACCAAGGAAATTCATCAGGGAAATTTCATACATCCTTGAAATTGCTTGGTCTACCCAGGTGAAGCGTTGATCGTACATTTCATTCCCTCTCCATTATACACTGCTTGCTGTCTCCTCACGGTTGCTTGGTTTACCAATTGGTCCTGCCATATGAGGACAGAGCAACTATTTAAACGGACACAATCAGACGATTGTGCAACAAGACAAATGCAGTGTTGGAAATGGACTCCTTGACGTGGGGCACCGGCCCTGCACTAGAATAGACCCAAGGTTGTGCAGTGTTTTTGAAACATAGTCTCCTCTCGGCAATTACCTTCAATTAATGGAACATTGCACTAAGCATGAAATGAAGGCCAGGCCATTAAATTCACTGGCACAGGCTCGAAGCGTTCCAGCTCAAAGCAAAACTATCCAAAGAGCTCATGTTCATATTACATAGTCATAACTCTGAAAACTTCATGCAGGAACATCCATTGTGGTGTAGTGACGGAGAGAGCGCTGTTGGATTCAAAAGGCATGAAACTCCTTCAGTGCGCTCAGATTAGCATTACATTTATTACATTACTGGCCTATGAAATGTTGCACTAAGGAGTGGCATCTGAAGATGGGCGTGAATCAATTCATGCCACATCGTATGAAGCTCACCACAAGGTGTGCTGCGCAATCCCAATCCCCCGGCCGGCTACCTCACTCACAAGCCTCTGCACACTGCTGGGGTGCTCTTTCGTTGCCAGTTGCCCAGTCCTTGCAGGAGCCCGGGCTTCCTTTCTCTGCCTCCTCCAGCAGCCATCCACTCAACAGCAGTGTAGGGAGAATCCTCGTCCTGCTTCCTCATCTGAGTGGACGGCTGCTGGAGGAGGCAGAGAAAGGAAATCCTGGGGGATCCTGCCTGGAACTGGGCAGCTGGCGACAGAAGATGACTGTGGTGGCACACAGAGGCTATTGAGTGGGGCAGGTGGACAGGAAAGGGGAGAGGGGATATGGGTCACAAGCTTCATATGTGTCCATCTCTACTGGCATCATTTAGCAATCACACCTGTGTCTTTTGGAACTGTTGAGATTGCCCTGGAATGGGAGGGAATAGCTGTGACTGGATGATGGGGAAAAAAAATCATGTCGGACCACACCAGAAAGCATCGCTTTGCTGAGAGCTCTGTTTCCTAGAGCGAACTTTCCATTCATGCTGAAATTACTCCATCCTGGCTTCAAAACACAGTGGTGCCTCACTGGACAGTTACCCCGCATGACAGTTTTTTCGCTAGACATTGACTTTTTGCGATCGCTATAGCAATTCGCAAAACAGTGATTCCTATGGGGGAATTTCGCTGGACAATGTTTGGTCCCTGCTTCGCAAACCGATTTTCGCTAGACGACCATTTTGACAGCTCCCTCCGCGCTCGCAAAACGGGTGTTTTGGGGACCTAAGCTTCACAAGACAGTGATTTAAACAGCTGATCGGCAGTTCGCAAAGCGGCTTTCCTATGGCCGATCTTCGCTAGACAACGACGCTTCTTCCCCATTGGAACGCACTAAACAGGTTTCAATGCACTCCAATGGGGAAAATGCTTTTCGCTAGACAATGATTTTGCTAAACAGCAATTTCAGTGGAATGGATTATCATCGTCTAATGAGGCACCACTGTAGAACAACCCGAAAAAGGTCGCTTGGGGTCAGGCTGATTCATGATATCATATGCTTTAGTTATATTCTGGCTAGTTTACTGGAACATGCTCTGTGTGGGGCTGCCTCTGGGAAGTGTCAGGAAACTTGGGCTGGTTGCAGGGGTCACATAACCCCCCTGTCATAGGAGCTCCGGTGGCTGCTGACCAGTTTCCAGGAACAATTCAAAGTGCTGGTTTTAACCTATAAAGCCCTAAATGACTTGGGTCCAAATTACATCAAAGACCATGTCTCCCATTATGAGCTAGCTCAAGTGTTAAGATCATCAGGAGAGGCCATTCTCTCAGTCCCACCACCTGCACAGGTGTGTTTGGTGGGGACACAGGAGAGAGCCTTCTCTGTGGCTGCTCTCAGACTTTGGAACTCCCTCCCACAGGAGACCAGACTGGCCCCATCTTTGATGTCCTTTCGCTTAGTTCTAGGTAACAAACAGAGAGGGGTTGAGCTTGGGCATACATTAGATGTAATGTGGCAACATTAAAATTGTGACTTTTGCATTATGAAGGCAACAAACAACTGATGCATCTAGAGAATAAGATTTTGGAAGCAGCAGTTTTAATTTTGAGAAAGGTTTTTTAAAAAAGATTAGATACATGTCTCTTTTTTTAATCCAAAGGTAATGATTTAACTGTTAGCATGTTAAACTGAGTGGGTCATTTTCAAGATCTGGGCAGAAGCTTTTTGTGATGGTCTTCCAACGGCCTGGGAGTTTCTCTATAAAAGTCTTCCTGGATGTTAGAAAGTTTGAAATGCACCTTAGCAAAGCTGTGGATGAGTCTGGAAGACCTTGCTTATGAGACAAATTGATCATAAGGACCTGGGACTTGGCATACAGATGATAAACCAAGATTAAACCTATGAAGACCTGGGTAACATGGTTCAGAGAGAGAGAGGGAGGGAGAGAGAGAGGGAGAGAGAGATTGCTATCATGCTTCTGAGCTCGTAAGCAAAGAAAATATCTTCACCCAGCAAGATTGGAGATAAAATATGAATATCAGTAGAAGTCTAACATGTGGGTGAGTTTCAAGGAACGCATGCTGAGAATTTTATCTCTAAAAAAAATCTAACTAACCATGTGTAATACACACAGAGAGACATTTTGATGACATGCATTGTTTCCTATTGCAGTTATACAGAATGTGAAACGTCACAGTGCTCCACATTTTAATTTTAAAAAGCCTTTCTGTGTATTTGTGGGTTGTTGTTTTTAAGAACCAACTATTTTTCTCACTTCAAGCCTTCCTCCCCTTTCTAGATGCGTATTTATTTTTAGAACTGCATGGTTAAAACAATTTTGTCCATAATTTGCATTTGATTCATCTTGAACAATCAGTAGCAGTATATAAATAATGTATTTTTAACATGATTTATATTTTAATTTTCTGTCTAATCCACCCCCCCTCCTTGAACATAATCACAGAAATTTTCAAATACCCGGTAAATTTTTAATTTTAAAAAATGGTGTATTATATAAACATGTTATGTATTTAACTACCATTCATAGCTATGTACACATAAATCAGGATGTAGAAATGTACCCTGGAGTGGTTCAAAACAATTCATGCTACATCCAATTAGATTTGTGCACTAAATTTCAATATGGTTGTTGTCGTTTTTTGGGGCTGTTTGGCCATGTTCTGGAGGCTTTTCTTTCTAATATTTCACCAATCTGGTGGTTGTTGTGGGTTTTTCGGGTTCTTTGGCCGTATTCACCATAGCACAGAGTGCTACTTCTTTCCTCTGAAGATGCCGGCCACAGAGACTGGCAAAACGTTAGGAAGAACAACCTTCAGAACACTGCCAAAGAGCCTGAAAAACCCACAACAACCATTAGACCCCGGCTGTCAAAGCCTTTGCGAATACATTTCACCAGTTTCTGTGGCTGGCATCTTCAGAGGACAGGAGTTAGAACTCTTGTGTTCTGTTGTAGTGTGTGGGATAGCTGACTATTTGTAGCTGTGGGGTCAGCTTTTTGTCTGCCGTTCTACAATGATGGTGATGATGAAAATGAAATATTCAAGAAGGAAAGCTGGAGTGGGGGAAAGAGAAGAAAATTTGGGGAGTTCAGACAGCCTGCATTCATCTTTTAAATTTTGTCACGCGCAGTACATCAATGGTTCCCAATCTTTCAGGGAGCCACAGATCCCTTTTAGAATCTGATGGGAATTATGGACAGCCTTCACTTGAAATAGGCATATAAACGTGTACAAGCCAAGAAGAAGGTCAGAAAGAAGAGAAGAATAAAGAGGAAGTAGTGGATGAAGCATTCAGTTGAAAGGCGTCCCGAAGGTCATCTGTAGACTTTCTGAGGTCAATGGGCCACAGTTTAAGAAGTCTATGAAACTCAGTCATACACCAATTTATAATTAAAACCAGTGGTTCCCAACCTTAGATCCCCAAACTTAATGCTCCCAGATGCCTTCACCACTAACTGTGCTGGCTAGGATTTCTGGGAGTTGTAGTCCAAGAACATCTGCAGACTCCAGTATGGGAACCTACTGATCTAAACAAATATGAAAGAGAACTATAAATGCAATAACAGGTGTTCCTAACAACATGCTCCTATATGTGCTTACTCAGAAGGAAGCATTGAATACTTGCTGGTTTGCATCGCAAACTGTATTCTCCCAAAATATTTGTATTAGAAATGCGAATGGGTCCTCTGTTTGTTTGAGTCTGGAGGGCAAATCATAATGTAAGAATGTATCTAGAACAGTTGTATATTTGTTGGTTTTGCATTGTTACATGTGAAATTTGAGGACATGATAAATCCAGATGAAGGGAGTAAACCCATCAAATTTCAGAAAACTCGCTCCCAGGGTTTGTGTGCTTGTTGTTCTTTAGTCGTTAAGTCGTGTCCGATTCTTTGTGACCCCATGGACCAGAGCATGCCAGGCCCTCCTGTCTTCCTCTGCCTCCCAGTGTTGGGTCAAATTCATGTTGGTCACTTCGATGACCCTGTCCAACCATCTCATCCTCTGTCGTCCCCTTCTCCTCGTGCTTTCACACTTTCCTAACATCAGTGTCTTTTCCAGGGAGTCCTCTCTTCTCACGAGATGGCCAAAGGATTGGAGCCTCAGCTTCAGGATCTGTCCTTCCAGGGAGCACTCAGGGTTGATTTCCTTCAGAATGGAGTTTCTGCTCTAGTCACCCATAAACAGCTTCAACCTGGACTTCAGACATATTCGTCTGGAACAAGATTATTTGCTCTGGATTTGAGGCTTATCAGGACAGAGTATGTAGCCCTAATTTGTACCTAGGTATCTGTTCCCCTCCCCAAATTATAAGGCCTAAAAAGCCTGTGGTTTCTATAATTGGAAAAGGTAGCATGCTAAGAAGAGGAATGCCCTTTTTATAGCATAGTAGTTATTGTTGGAGTTTTTACAGCCTCACATGCTGCCTGTCATTTGTTTGGCTGGAAGGGAGTTTTCTGGGCTGGGATGACAGTCAATCCATCCAGCACTAACAAATAGTTCTTTCTTGCCTCTGAATTCAAAACTCCTGGCTCTCTGCTGTGTACTTTTCCCCTTCCTCTTTAGTCTGTTGGAAGCAGTATCTATTTGCTTGTTTGTTGTTGATCTATTCAAAACTGTAAGTAGTGAAACTTTTTTTATTCTTTCTCTTACAAATATCCCAGTTAAGTGCCAGTTAATGAGAAAAGGGTGGACTCTCTGGAGAACTTGTGGATATTTTCCTCTGTGAATCTCTGTACTTCTTACTGCAAAAGGAATTTTATCAGGAATTCAAAACACTGCAACAGTTAAGAGCATTGTCACAATGTGTGAAACACCATTGATGGGTATCTGTATGGGGGAAAGTCTCCTAATAACAGTCATCTTTCCAGTAGGGTGGTCATCCTGAGTATTGTTAACCTTAAAATAAAACAAACCCTGACTTCACGTACGGTGCTTTCTTACACTTTCTTACACTGCAAGCAAAATTTTGCAGAACTAGAGAGCATTCGCTGCGGAAATTTAGACTGATGGACGTAACAATGGCATAATGCTTCAGTGGGATCTGGGCCCTTTTGGACAACATCTTTCCAAAACTCTTGCCAAGCTGAGAGCTGTAGTCCAAAAAATAACTCTTCCAGCATTCAAAAAAACCTGACCGACAAATCTATGTGGGTCATTGAGAAATATGCATGAAAATGTATTGTTTAAAAGCAAATTACTTTAAAATCATAGATTAGGACAATTCTCAACATATCCATTACAATAGGGGTCCCGGTACTGGGCTGTGGCCTTGGCAGGACTGGGCTGCAGAGACGGATCTCCTGCCCCCCATATGCAGTCCCCCACCCCACCCTCACGCAGGACCTGCCCACCCACCTGCACGCAGGGGTGCCCCGGCCATCTGTGCATGCACAGGAGCATGTCCCCACCCACCTGCAAGCAACCCCGCCCACCTGTGAGTGCCCCCACCCGCGCATGAGCGATCATGCACCCTGCCAACCCATGAGTGTGCCCCACCCACCAACAGGCCCCCCCATGCACGCCCCCCCCAAACTGGTCCGCAGTTTGGAAAAGGTTGGGGACCACTGAATTACAAGATGTATACAAATGTTGGTGCAGACATTTAAAAAATCGTAACAAATAAAGTCCAAAATGAGCTGGAGATCAGCAAAATGTGGAACCATATGTGGGCAAATATTCTCACCTGCATTTACTTGAGTGGTCTCATTTGAATTTTTCTGCTTGATTATGTAATTTTGTATGCAGAGAATTTAGAAAGCTGAATTTGTAAAATAGGTTATAAAACACTTTGTCCCTCTGGACTGAACAGTCACAGAACACTAATTCTGTCAATTTCATACCGCTCCTTGCCCTGATCCTCAAATTTGGAAGTTTCCTGCATGACATTTATTTATTTATTTATTTATTTATTTATTTATTTATTTATTTATTTATTTATTTAGTTAGTTAGTTAGTTAGTTAGTTAGTTAGCTAGCTAGCTAGCTAGCTAGCTAGCTAGTTAGTTATTTAGTTATTTAGTTAGTTATTTAAAAATTACCCCACCTTTCTCCTTAAAAGGACCCAAGGCAACTTACGTAATTAAAAACAGCATTAAAAAGCTAAAAACAGTAAGTCTACAAATATTTAAATAAGAATGAAACAAGTAATATATTAAAAGGGCAAGTAAAATCAATATGAAAAGACATTTAAAACAACAGAGCACGACAATCCATTTAAAAACCCCTCTCAGGTTTCACATAGCCATTTGCTGATTTTCCTCTTTTCAGCCATCTGAACAAACCGTCATCAGTAATTGCTGCTATTCCAGTCTAGAATGGTGTACTTTGCTTTGTAGCAGCTAAAGATGAAAAGTCTTGTGGGGAGGGAAGGTGGCTGTCTGAATTCAACAGCACAAACATGGCACAATCCAAATGGGTTCAAAGCCCTGCGTGGAAAATCTTAGCACTGGAAGCTAATGCCTGAATGAGTGAATTTATCACTTTCAATTTACTATTATTTTTAAAGGTTCTTCCTGCTGCATTCCCAAATAAATCTTTTAAAAAGCTAAATTATTTCTTATTCATGTTCTTCATGATGAATGGAACCAAAGCCAACTGAGAATTTAACCAAAGCCAATTGAGAGTGAGGGCAATAATTCCTTGACTTGTTACAGGGCAGATAATTGTCAACGGTATCTATCATTGGTTAACATTATTCAAACCATTTTGTCCACTGCAGCCCCAAAATATTTCCAACAACCGAGCATTAACAAATTTTGGATTTATAGCACCGGAGCTGATAAGCACAAATAAAAAGGGAGAAAGTTACTTGCTGAACATAACAACATAAATCATTGGTATGAAAGATACATGTTTATATATAAATTAATATAGGTAAAATACCTATAAGCAATTCTGGCCACGCTTGGATAGTAATGGTAATCAAACACATTTAATTATGAACTTAGAAATGTTTATGATGAATATAATATTGGATGCTATTGTTTCTAAGGCAACTATATAGAGATATTAAGTATGTGTGAACTATGTAGATAAGATTAGACATATGATTATGTCTTTAGAAATGGGGATTTTGATGATTGTATTGGCCATCTTTGGATCTTATTGGTGGACAAGGAATCTTAATGATGAAATCAGAAATGCTTATGATGATAATTGGATAGAGGGGAATGCAGGTAAAGGAATTTATAAAAAATATTATAAATTTAGAATGCTAGATATTGAATTAAATATTTGAAGTAGGGATACGAAATATAATAATGCGTAGATATATACCGATATAGTATGATTCAGTATGGGAGTAGGGCCTAAGATCTGTTCTAGTCAGAGTTATATAATGGATAAGTTTGAATGGGAAATACTTCCCCACATATATGTTTTGTTTGCTTCATATGTTTTTGATTGCCGTATTATGTTTTTGTTTGTTTTGTACGTATGTATGTATGTGTCACAGAAATAAATTTTAATTTTTAAAAAAACGAATGACAAATAAACAGGTACTAGATCGAATCAAACCTGCTCTTCTCTGCTGCAGTCTCTCACCTAGTTGTGAAACTAATTTGCCTCAGTGGCTTCTCGAAAAGCTATCAGAGGGATCTATTAACTTCTCTCACACAGCTAGTGCTCTGAGCTGCCGCAAAACAGCCTAGTCAGAACTCAGAATCTCTTCACAGCTTCCAGTGAGTCATCCTCGCTCTCTGCCATCTCCGTATATCAGCGTAGCCAGTTTGTGTGGGGGAGTGAAAGAAGGTGTTCTCTTTTTTTTGGCAGTGGAGAATATTCGGCTGGCAAAGCTCATAAATCAAATCATTATCATTAATAATCAAAGGGAGACATTGTGGAAAATAGTGAATTAATCACGGCTGGCAAGAGAAATACCTCTGCATGAGCAGAGCTGTTTTTTTTTTTTAAGAGAGTGGAGAAATGCTTGGGAACCCTTTAGATCTGCTTTGACGTGGATTCCTGCCTTGAGCAGGGGGTTGGACCTGATGGCCTTGTAGGCCCCATCCAAGTCAATGATTCTATGATTCAAAGATCCTTTGGATGAAGCCCTACTTCAGTTAAATTATCCTTTTCAGCAATTGTCATTCTGGGGTTTTTCCTTCCTCCCTCCCTCCCTCCCTCCCTCCCTGCCTCCCATCCATCCATCCATCCATCCATCCATCCATCCATCCATCCATCCATCCATCCATCCATCCATCCATCCATCCATCCATCCATCCATCCTTCCTTCCTTCCTTCCTTCCTTCCTTCCTTCCTTCCTTCCTTCCTTCCTTCCTTCCTTCCTTCCTTCCTTCCTTCCTTCCTTCCTTCCTTCCTTCCTTCCTCCGATCCTCCCTCCCTCCCTTCCTCCCTATAAAGGACCCAAGGCGGCTCACAACAATTACAAACATATGTTATCTCTTGGAGGGTGTGCTTGCAAAACTGTGCTTTGACTCTTCCCTCGATGCCCTCTGAATGTCACCATGCACCCATAAGATCAATAATAACCATGGTTTGTTAGTTTGGTATTCTGAAGGACAGCATAATTTCTTCTTTCATGGTGACAGAATGATGGTCTCCGGGCTAGCTGTTCTAATTGAAGTGGCGAGCACTGCAAGGCAGACAGATATATGCTTTGCGATTTTTCTGTATCAATTATCATTGCTGTTGCTCTTCCCGAAAACCTGAGCGGAATGGAGCAGCATAAATGTCATCAGGATAAGAAGTAAATTAACATATATAGGTATGTAAATCAAAGTGCATGTCAACAACCCAAGTCAGCCCTAGGTATTTTGCTGTCTGAAGCAAGATTGACTCACCCTGCTCAATATGCAGAAGTCAGTCTGATGGGCAACTAAATCATACTTCAGTTGTGGTGATGGGATGACATCTTAAACTGCTTTTCAGATGGGCAACGGATGAGGCTAAGGGGTGCAGGACTAGAATAGTGACATTCAAAGCTCTGTCCTCTCTGCAGCTCTCTGGTATCTATTGTTTGGTGTCGTCACCTCCCAGCAGTGGAATGTGTAGTAAGAATCCTTCAGTCTCAGGAGACTATGGTAACATGCTCTGAATAGAGGTCTTGGAGCAGCGTCTACTGTGACTGAGAAGGCCCATTCGAGAGTGACCATCCTTTCTACACTGAGAACAAATACAAACTGTGCCCTGTCCAGCTCCCTGATTTTGCTGGTTTTGGGACTGCCTCTTTGCCTTGGCCTGCTGGACAAGGGTCTCTTCAAATTGGGAGAGGCCATGCTACACCATCTACCTTCAGGCTTAAGGCTCAGATGCCAAGGTGTTTCTCATCTGTTGAGGTCCATTCCTAAGGCCTTCAGATCCCACTTGCAGATATTCTGGGAAGGAAACAGCTGAGTTAATGGTTTGATACCTTGCTACCTCTCGGAGTGACTCTCTCTAATATCAACTTCCTATATCACTTGCACCTCTCTGGGTGTTGATGCCCAGGAAGTCTATGACTAGGTGTTGGGGCTTCTCCGTGGTGGCCACCTCTCTAATGGAATGCTCTATCTGTGGAGCTGTGCTAGGCCCCTTCAATATATTCAGGAAGCACATAAAAACCTTCAGGATATCCTCATGATTGGTGGTCAATTAGCCTTATTTTGATGATTATATTCTATAGCCTTTATCTTGTCCATTGCTGCCATCTTGGGTCTTAGATCTGTTGCCCTTTGATATTGCCTTACTTTATATTATTGTTTTGGATGAGATTTGGCTGTTCTCTGTATGTTTATTTTACTGCTGGAAACTGCCCAGAGTAGTGGCAAGGCCACTAGATGGTGCGGTATTAAAAAAATAATTCATGAATTAAAAAAATTAATTGTCAGGTTATGCTCAGAATCCTATTAGGGTTTGAATAAGTGTTGCATAACTTTCCCAGCTAATTGCAGCTACCTGATGGGGTGATAGGGTACAAAATTCACAGCTAAAGTATTCTTGACATTATCCAAGCACAGGACAATCCCGTACCTTCTCTGGTGGTCTGTCCTACTGTCCCATAGCTCATATTTCCAACGTTTCTCATAACATTTACCTGAAATCTTCCTTCTTGCCATTTGATTTGAGTCCTGCCCTCCAAAAGAGCAAAAACCCCAACCTTTCACCATCTTCCACATGGCAACCCTTCCATTATATCACAATGATCATCATCTCTGCTCCCAACATCCTCTTCCACAGTCTAAACGTACCCAACTCCTCCAACCACTGTTCAGACAGTTTGGTTTCCAGGCCTGTTACCATCTTTGTTGTCCTCCTCTGGACCATGTTTCCAGCTTGTCAAGATTCTTCTTAAATTGTAATCCTCAAAACTGGACAAAGTATTCCCGGTGGGGTCTACCCAAGCCAGAGCTACTACTTCCATTGATCTCTAGACTCTGTACGTTGGTTGGTGGACACTAGGGATTTTTTAAAATTTCTTGACTACTAATACCATAACGTGTTATTTTTGGGTTCTACTTATCTTAGAGGCACCTTGAAAATACCCAGATGTACTGAACCTGGGAAGAAGGCCAAATTTGGAAGGCTTTGAGGCTTAGCTAAGCCTTGTTCCACCCAAGCTTCCTGCTCAGAAAGCAAGCTCCCAGCTAGCACTGGGGGAAGGAAGCTTGAGTGGAACTAGGCTTAGACAAGCCTCAGAGGTTTCCAATTTGAGCTCTTCTCCCACATGTTTGTAAGGTGCCAATAAGATAGGCAGAACTTCCAAAGTGAAGAATTATGGTGTTTGTAGTTCAGAAAATCCAAGAATCCCATCTCTCATGGATAGGATAGTCCTCGTCCTCTCTGTGCATAGAATAAACTGCTGGATGACAAGTTGATTGATCAGTTGGTTGGTTGGTTGGTTGGTTGGTTGGTTGGTTGGTTGGTTGGTTGGTTGGTTGGTTGGTTGGTTGGTTGGTTGGTTGGTTGGTTGGTTGGTTCGTTCGTTCGTTCGTTCGTTCGTTCGTTCGTTCGTTCGTTGGTTCATTGGTTCGTTGGTTCGTTGGTTCGTTGGTTGGTTCATTAGTTGGTTGGTTATGCAACACACTGTTCTGGGCAATTGACAGAACGATAAAACAAACAGACATGGAACAATATAATTATGACTAAGCAATTAAAGAAAAAAAAAGCAAACATCACCCAGAGGCATATTGTCTCTTATGGCAGTCCACCTTGCCCAGTATTGTTATCCCTAACTGGTTCTCTCTCTCTCTCTCTCTCTCGGTTCATGGGTAGGACTTTCCCTTAGGTCTACCTGAAGATGGCGATCATCTACATGCAAATCATGTGCAAAGCATGTGCTCTGTTATAGACCTATCATCATCTTAGATCCGCAGGGCTGGAAGGAACCCCCCTGTCAAGGATGTCCAGTGGGGAATTAAACTCCCAACCTCTGGCTCCACAGCCAGATGCCTAACCACTGAGCTATCCAGCAGTATGCCCTTTTATGTGGCAATGACATACAGCAATAAGACGATGTCCCAGCATTGCTGGAAATTCAACAGAGGATTCTGCTAATATACTTTAGGGATGAAAAAGTGCTTAGCACCTGAAATATCTGGCTACCTCTGAGCACCTGCTTAGATCGTTCTTGCAGTCAGACCTTCACTGGTTGGGCATTTTTCTGCTGAAGAAGTTATGATGGAGAGAGAAGTACAGTAGGTGTGAACTTATGCCCAGAAATATTTTGTGTGATTCTTTTCCTAGCAGTGTTTTAAATCACCCCAAGCAAAAGTTAACAAATAACCCTCCCCCCCCCATTCTAAGATTTAAGCTAGCAATTTCTATCACTGGAGGGGAAAACACCATTTTAAAAAACCCACCTAAAGAAAGACACTTCTGGAAACATAGAGGTGTCTGTCCCTCGCCCCCAGTCTAAGCAGCGCTGAATTATTCAACAACTGTAGCTACAATAGGTTTGAGTTACTTATTTAAACTGGGGCAGCCGGCCCAAATGACAGTGTGGGTGGTTCAGTTTCGTGGAAGGTGTTCACTGGGATGTTTTGCACGGCAGGTGCTGGGGAATAACTGCGGTGGAGAGATCTTGCCCTTGTATATCACTTCCGGGTTGCCCAGAGATATCTGACAGATCAGGGTGGGAAACAGGATTTTGGACTCCCTAGAACCACCAAAGTCTTTTGCACTCTTTTGGAGCTGAACTCCAATAGCTGAGAAGATGTTTTTCTGAGGGAAAACATGAGAGTCTAGTTTTCAGATGGAAGTTTGCTTCTCTTTGAGAGCAGAAAATATGAAATATGAGACCCAGCATAAACTCAATGGGTCAGGCAAAGCCTAAAGCAAGCCAGAAACTAATGCAAGAGTATGGTGAGGAGGTACAAAGTTGGTTGCTTCCCATGATTTGTTACCCTGTAAGCCTGAGATGTCCCTTGTGCCCTGACCTAATGTTTCATCAGCCACCCGAGAACGAGAGAAAACTGGTTTTGTTCCTCAGCATGTCACACAATCTAGAACAGTTGACTAGTACCCTGTTCTCTCAGATGTCATCCCTTTTCTGGACAGCAGGGGGCAGATCTTCCTGATGGAAGCCAGAGTTCAGATGAATATCAGGAAAAACTTCCTAACTGTAAGAGCAGTACGACAATGGAATCCATGACATCAAGAGGTGGTGAGCGCTCCAACACTGGAGGCATTCAAGAGAAAACTGGACAACCATCACTCAGATCTGCTTTGACTTGGATTCCTGCATTGAGCAGGGGGTTGGACTCGATGGCCTTATAGGCCCCTTCCAACTTCATTATTCTATGATTCCATGTCCCAGATAAGGCAGGCAACCATTGAGATGGTTGAGGAGAGACCTGGTAGGGGTGTATGGGCATGCACTTGGCCCAGTCTGTCCCATGAAGTAACACAAATTTCTTCTTGCTAAGTTAGTGAGCCCTGGCAGCAGCTGGATAGGGGTGGAGAAGGGAGTTAGGGCTTTAATGCCACCTTCCACAGGAAATTAAAATTAAAATTTTAAAAATCAAATCACATGTCCTTACCCCCAATTCTGCACAACCTGAGATATTTCTCCCTCCCTAGAGTCCTGGAAGAGCACAGGCTTTCCCTAAAACATCTGCTGGTACCCTAAAACTTGACAAAAGAGGGTGTTGGAGTTCTTGTAACCTTGCATGCTGCCTCTAGTGGGAGGGATCTTTTTGCTCTGGTGGGATTGTCAGTCTATCCAGCAGTAACCAATCATTCCTTCCTGTCTCTGATACAAAAAAGGTCCACCCCTTTGCTGTCTCCCCAACTGCTATTGGAAGCAGTAAGTCTGCTGAGGCCTTTTAAAACTCAAAGCAGTCAGCCATGCTATTAGCTTGCTGTTATGTTCACTGTAAATAAATGAAATGTTTTACATTATTTCTCCTAATAATGTCTCAGAGTGAATTATTGAGACTGTAAGTGCCACTTGATGAGAAAAGAGGGGTGGACGAATCTGGGGAACTTGAAGCTAATTCTGCTCTGTGAATCCCTGCACTTCTGTGGCACCGTTAGAGGAATTTAACTGGAAATTCAAAACTCTACAATAGAGAGAAAGGGAACCAAAGAAAAGTCACAGAGCTTCAGAATTACTGACTAAAGAAGCCGCCACTGCACTCAGGAAAATGGCCTGCTTTCCCCCTTAGTCTTCTTTTTCTCCACTTTGGGTCGCTGGTTAAGAGACTTTATTAAACCTTTAGAAAGTTCTAAAGGTTTAATAAAGTCTCTTAGCCACCCTACTTCGGAAGCATTTCTCTTCCTCCCTCTTCCTGGCACATATTTCCTCTGGCTCGGAGGCTTTTGTGAATTTCAGCAGATTTATTGCCCACCCCTATCTTGGACTCTGCATGTGCCATTTCAGCCTTTGACTCATGAGGAAATATTCTCATAATACTGATGCCTCCACTGGTATGGGTTGTTCAATCCAATGTGTAGGCCAAGCTTTTGAGGGGATTCCAGTTTGATCCCAAGCTATTTATGCCTGGTTTAATGAGTCTGTCCTTCCTTCCTTCCTTCCTTCCTTCCTTCCTTCCTTCCTTCCTTCCTTCCTTCCTTCCTTCCTTCCTTCCTTCTATTCATCATCAGCTTCCTTCCTTCCTTCCTTCCTTCCTTCCTTCCTTCCTTCCTTCCTTCCTTCCTTCCTTCCTACCTACCTACCTACCTACCTACCTACCTACCTACCTACCTACCTACCTACCTACCTACCTACCTACCTACCTACGTTGTTGGGCAACATAGCAGTCCCACCGCCACCTTGGCCAGACCTCCCAAACAGACTCTTTCTCAGCCTACTAAGACAAAGGATCGGTCTCTTTTGGTTTGCAGCGGTCCTGCATGTACACCTCTACCTCTGCCATGTCCTTTCCTCTGGGGTGGTGTCTCTGGAGGACAGGCCCACACCATGCTTGTCAATGCAGTGTCCCAGAAAATTTGCTCTATTGTTGAGGGGTAAGGCACTTGGGCTCTAGAATACAACTGCAGGGACGGCTGTTTGGGGTGCTGTGAACACTGCTAGTTTCTTCTGTGTGATCCCTCAGTGCTAACCAGACCCCCACCTGTACTGCTCTCTGCTGTTTTTTCATAGTGTCAGTGCTGAACAAGGCAGCCAGGTAACCACTGTTTTTGTTTCTTTCTTTTTAAAGGAGCTCTTAATAACAGTATTAGGCTGTTGTGCACGGATATGCACAAAATCTATTCATGTGATCCACCTGCCCATATTATTCCCCTGAATAGAGAGAGATACACCTAAGATAATATTTCTCTGTTGATTTATAACTTATTGATCTCTTAACTGACTAATCCTAAATCTTATTCCTAACTATATTAAGTCGACATTAGACAAGGAGAGGTAGAGAATGTAAATTTAAGTTGAGGGTTTGAGAAAGGGACACAGAGAAAACTGCTCCAGTGCAGGCTTGTACCAGAGTATATCCTAACAGCAACTGCTTGGGGGATTTATAATTGGCTTAGGCCCACCTTTTTTAGAAAGAACCAATAAGAAAAAAAGAGATACCTTCTGGTCTCTGTGCCTGCTTCTACATTTCATTGGTGCAGACAGACATCATTTACAGGTTTTGCTGTCACCCCAGCCTCCCTCCCTTGGGAAACGCACGGCAACTCCAACACTTGGTTCTCTGCCCCTGCTGCCCTTGTTGCCAGAGTGTCTTCAAGTTTCCTTTCTCAAGAAATCACTCCAGGATGCCTGAGAAATAGGTTTCACGTCCACTTCTTCCTCTAGCAAGTAGAAACCTAAGCTTTTGCTTCCTAATCAATGGCAGTAAATGGGATTCTGAATATTAGGACATTATTACAAATATTTAGAACAATCAAATTTTGGATTTTGGATATTTTTGGAACTATCCAAATATGTTATTATTGGTGGAATTCTGAATATTTCCCATTCTGAATGAACATCCACCCCCCAAACAGAAGGCAGAACATCCCTGGTAAGAGGGTTTGGGTCAATGGATGCATGGATCCATCTGTGTGGCTTCGGGGTCTTTAGAAACAGTTTTCTGAGCCTTTTTCTTTGTGAGGGGCGAAGTTTAACCTAACCTTTCTTTTTGAGACATTGAGCTATATACTCTTAATAACTGAAGCTTGGGCTCCATTCCAGGAGCCTGTTAATGAAAACAAAAGAAGGGGAAAATCCAGTGAATAAGTAAAATGGGCTCCCCACTCTTCATTCTCCAACAGCAGAAGCAGTTCCTGAAGCCAGAAATGTTCTTGGCAAACCGTTTTCTGGCTACTGCCCTAAATAGAATTAGGCATTCTCATCGTGATTAATTAATGCTCCTGATTCAAGGAGATACGGGATAGATTTACATTCCACGTGCTCCTGAAGAACCTCAGCACGCCGTATTACTTGATCAGTAGCATGATGTTCCTCTTAGAAGCTGCTGGTTGGTTGTTGTAAATAACGATGGGAGGCTCGGTCGGCAACCGTCCCCTGTCCCACATTTCATTATTTTGTAAAGGCCGAGTTCTTTCCATCTCAAATATGAACATGTTTTCATATTTTAATAAATACTTTCAAGAGCAACTGGAACAAATTTTTTCCCATTTTGCACCAGCGTGTGTTATTTCTTACATTTTTATTAACCATCTGTGAGAAGAAATGGTTTTCATTCGAATTTAACATTTTTTTTTTGCTATGGCTCTGTATTTATTCATTTTTTAAAATGTTCTTGTTATGTGCCATCAAGTCACCTCTGACTGACGGCAATCCTACGATCTCTGAAATGTCTTGACCTCAACAGTCCTGCTCAGCTCTTGCAAACTCAAGCCTGTGGCTTCCTTGAGGGAGTCAGCCCATCTCATATTTGGTGTCCCTCTTTTCCTGATGCCTTCTGTCATTCCCATTATGTCCTTTTTATTGTCTTTTCGAGAGAAGCCTGCCTTCCCATGATGTGCCCAAAGTAGGAGAGCCTCAGTTTCAACATTTTACATTATATAAAAAACTTTCAATGCTTTCTTGGAGCACTGTACAAAAAAAAATTCACCGAAAATTCATCAAACAGATCAAATTGTCTCAAAAAACTTCACAGGCTTAGCTTCTAAATAATTTTTTTTTAAAGTCAAAATCAAACTTTCAATAAGGAAAACACACAATTTAAAATTAAAAATGGATTTTTAAGCAGGCAATTGGATGATGGTAAAAAAAAATGATGGGGAGAGTCCCCCTCAAAAATTCAAAATGGGGACATGATGCCAAAAATTTGGCAACTATTGTTCTTGATCAGAAGGGTTTGGGCCACTGTTTACCTTAGAAATGCTTCTGTAATGCCCCATTACTATCTCTGGGGGTGAAATCACATAGGACGAGGGAGGGTCTATAATCAGATCTCGTCTTATATTTTAACCTTTTTTTTTACAAGTCTATTATTCTTCAGGAAGTTCCTCCCTGAAATAGCAGCTTTACCACCAAGCAAAATCATGTAGGTATGACCTGCAGGTAAGATTGCCCAGTCAGCATCTTCTCGTTTTCTGAGATTCTGAGATCAAAACTTGATACAGGCCCTGGTGCAAAATCAACTGCAAAATCATTTGTTTCGTGAGCCAGAGAGACAGGCATGGTGAATTTCCTGTACCATCTTGTAAACCAGGATTACGTGCATCACACATCTACAGACACCTTCCTGCTCTAACACTGCTAGGGATGTGGTGGTGCTGTGGGTTAAACCGCAGAAGCCTCTGTGCTGCAAGGTCGGAAGACCCGCCGTCGTAAGATCGAATCCACATGTCAGAGGGAGCTCCCGTTGCTTGTCCCAGCTCCTGCCAACCTAGCCGTTCGAAAGCATGTAAAAATGCAAGTAGATAAATAGGAACCACCTCGGTGGGAAGGTCACGGCCTTCCGTGTCTAGTCGCACTGGCCAAGTGACCACGGAAACTGTCTTCAGACAAACGCTGGCTCTACGGCTTGGAGATGGGGATGAGCACCGCGCCCGAGAGTCAGACACGACTGGACTAAATGTCAAGAGAAACCTTTACCTTTACCTAACACTGCTAGGAGAAAAAGAGAGAAGAAACAGAAGCATCCCCAGAGATTTTAGCCAGAGCATGGAGACCTAGCAATCTTACTTCACAGAGGTTTTCATTTTTATTTCATTTATCTTATCGATAGACCACCTTTCTCTTGAGAAGGGGACTCGAGGAGGCTCGCAATAGGGGATGAGACTTCCTATGGGGTGGTCCATTTGATGTACATCTTTCTCTCTCTCTCTCTCTCTCTTTTTTTCCCCAGTGTAGACAAGAAGAAGTGTATTTATTTTGCCCGGAGAGAGATCAGAAGTTTTACTCTCTTGTCTTTCTTTTCCTCTTTTTCTGCAGCTTAATCTAAGAGAATACACCTTTAAAACTTGCTGAGAAGTCTACCCCAAAATGGCAGCCATGTTGACCTAATTCCCTCGCTAACTATGGCAGCCTTTTTAAACCGATGGAGTGCCTTGAATGTCATAGATTGGGGAGATGCACCACTGGATCTGGCGAAAGGAACCCTCTCATTGATTTGTCTGCTTCCTTCCTTCCCATAGACATTTATTGGTTTGCTCAACCTTTTCTGTATTGGTTGAACCTTTAACGACCTTTACGTTCCATAATCTAATTTGATCATGTAGCAGCACATGCAGTCAACAAGAATGGGTGCTGATATTTGGCCAGTCTTCACGTCTTAAAGATAAGAAATGATCTGTCAGTGTCACTAGCGAGGCTTGGGCCTCACATATAGCATTTTCTGCCTAGTGCATAATGCTTACGCAGTCATGAATAGGTAACATCACCATAACAAGGAAGTAGAACTCTGGCGCCCTCTATGGGAGGCCAGGAATAAAGAGGATAGAACTACGTAAGACTGAAAAAACTCACTTGAAGTGTTGTGTGCTTTATTCCCAATTATGTGTTACTACTGGTAAGGAAACCAGTAGTAACACATAATTGAATGTGCTCTGTCCATTCTAGAGAAGTTATTTCCGCCTCTCATGGCGGTTGGATGTTGATAACTTGTTTGGATCAAGGCACAGTACTGCACAGAGTCTCACAAAGTAAATAAAGGAAGGACAGAGGACAGAAGAAAAAGGTTGCTGGTTCTCAGACTTTGGCCCCCAGACTCAGGTTTAAGGGTTTAACTTAAGACTCTCTAGGTGATATGATGTTGCCAACCTGGCAACCTGGATGATTTGGGTATCATCTGACACATTGCCGTTCACCGAGACATCTGCCAATGATCCAAAAAAATTAAGTTTATCCTTCCTTGGAAAGTGATGGGGATTTCTCCCCATTGTCTCTTGTCAGGTTCAGTGTCCGAATCTCTCCGAAAAGGAGCCAGGAAGCAGATTTTTTGGTAGTACTGCCTATTGGCATTTAAATGCATCCTTTGTCACCACGTTGCCTTCACCACTTGACAAGAGTGGATGGAGACTTCAGTGTCTGTGAGACCTGGTGAGACCTGGCTTCTTTGGTTTCAGATATTTCTCTTCTTTTCTTTTCTTTTTAACCTGTCTGTGGGGAAAGCAACTCACCTGTTCAAATCTGGTGAAAATGTGTTCACTTGTGGGTCATGGGGCTCTTCTCCCATGCTGAGAATTCTGGGATCTATTCTAGGGGCCCCACTAACTTCAACACACTGGGTGGTCACAGAATTCCTGGTTATATTCCTCTAGCTGTGCAGCAGAAAGGCAGGGATTCACAGTGAAGAATAGCTTCAAGTTCACCATAGTAGGCCACCCCTTTTTCCATTAACTGGTTCTTAATGTTTCAGTTAAGAGACATATGTAGGAGAAAGAATAAAAATGTTTCACTACTTAAGAGTGGTGAGCAGATCCAACAAATAGTCTGCCTTCAATAACAGACTTCAACAGTCTAAAGAGAGGGAAAGGAGACACACAGCAGAGAGGCAGGGATCGCTTTGAATTCTGAAATGGGAAGGAATGATTGGCCAGTGCTGGAGAGATTGACAGTCGCCCCAGCCCAGAACGATCTCTCCCAGCCTACTGAACTAGAGTCACCATGCGAGGTTTTAAAACTCCAACAGATCCAGCACTTCCTGGGCCTTCCCGTTGCCCTATGTGAGTAAAAGGAACATGCAAAAGGTCAAGGGAGTGCTTAGAACTGGTTTGAATTGTTGAGAGTTCAGCCAAAATTTTGAAGAGTTTGGGGATGAAACGCAACACGAAACCAGCTCTTCTTATTCAAATGTTGTGCATTGAGCTGAACCCCATTTTACAATTCCTGAGCTTTGATGATTTGGTGGGTACCATCTTCTCCCCCCCAATAAAATTATCTCTTCCATGGGGCATTATAGGAAATAGGGTGCCAGCTGGATTCAACCCGGTACAGTAAACCTTCTTTCCATGTAATCCATCCACTAGCCTTTGAACTAGCTTGAATATCCCCCCCCCCCCGATTTCGGAGGCTGCTAACAGGAAAACGAAATTGTATCAGTGGGACATTTAAGGGGTGCCCAATTATGCCAACCGGGTTTGGCGAAAGGGGAGAAAAACTAGGCACTGGTGACACACACTAGCTTGCAAGGGACAGAGGGTGACATCGGAAACTGAGTCGCCAACCCTTTAAAATGATTCAGGGGTGAGAAGCTGTTGGGGTCCTGACCCTCTAAATGTTGTGTGTTCCTCTGGGACCTGAAAGATCTCGCATGAGATCTTGAAACAACATTAAAAACAGCCTTATCAGAAGATGGCTTCTATCTTTGTGGGTCAAAAAACGGTGACTCTGGGGGGCTTTTCATGAGCAACCTTTTGAAGAAGTTGTTATCTGCCCTGCTGAGGAAAGGCGGGTTCGAAAATCGGGGAAGAGACCAGAAATGTGATAAAAGAATCCAAGAGAGGGGTCTGGGTCCACAAGAATCTGTAATTTAGCTTGTACACGTTGGGGTGGGTGGGTGGAAGGAGGAAATTAGATATGAAAGTTTTCTGGAGACTAAAAAACACCATATTTCTAAAGCATGAAAATAATGGCCTGAATCCTTTTGGCGCATTTCCACATTCACAAAGCTAACAATGCTATTATTTGCAATTCTTTTATCTTTAACTAACATTTTCCTATTTCTGCCACCTTCAGATTCTCCCAGTCTCCTTGGGATTTCTTTTTTACCTGGGGAAGTCTTTTTGGGGGCCCTCGGGTTGGGGGAAGAGCGTGTAACGTCCCAAAATGGCTACCGGCAGTCCTGGTCCCCAAATGACAAAATATCAAATTTTTTGAAAGTAACTTCCCAAACTCTTCCCAAATGATATTCGTGTCACTCAGACTGAATCCCAGTTCATTCCACATTATCCTTATCTACGGATGTAATCATGCGTACACACTATTTTCTAAATGCTCAGCTTTCTCAGGCATTTCGATGACTCCCAGCCTTTTTTTGATTTGCTCCCCATATTCCGTATGTAAAAAACTAAGATCATGGCCAGTGGTCCCATCTCGTCCTAGCAAATAGAAGGGGAAGATATGGAGACAGTGACAGATTTTACTTTCTTGGGCTCCATGATCACTGCAGATGGAGACAGCAGCCATGAAATTAAAAGACGTCTGCTTCTTGGGAGGAAAGTGATGACAAACCTCGACAGCATCTTAAAAAGCAGAGACATCACCTTGCCAACAAAAGTCCGAATAGTCAAAGCTATGGTTTTTCCTGTATTGATGTTCGGAATTGAGAGCTGGACCATTAGGAAGGCTGACCGCCGAAAAATTGATGCTTTTGAATTGTGGTGCTGGAGGAGGCTCTTGAGAATCCCCTGGACTGCAAGGAGAACAAACCTATCCGTTCTGAAGGAAATCAACCCTGAGTGCTCACTGGAAGGACAGATCCTGAAGCTGAGGCTCCAATACTTTGGCCATCTCATGACAAGAGAAGACTCCCTGGAAAAGACCCTGATGTTGGGAGAGTGTGAAGGCAAGAGGAGAAGGGGACGACAGAGGACGAGATGGCTGGACAGGGTCACCAAAGTGACCAACATGATTTTGACCCAACTCCGGGAGGCCGTGGAAGACAGGCGGGCCTGGCGTGCTCTGGTCCATGGGGTCACGAAGAGTCGGACACGACTAAACGACTAAACAACAACAACAAGAAACTAAGATCTATCTAGTAGTCTAAGAAGGCAGTTACATTACTAACACACACACACACATGCACGCACGCACGCACACGCGCACGTACACACACACACACACACACACACGCACACCATTTAAGTCAAGTCTAGCCTGTTTTGAATTACTGCAAAAATGGTTGAATACATGACGTACATGTAAGTATGGATTAATTGGATGGGGAATTGTGTTTTTTGGGGAGCTGGAGCTCATTTCTTTTAATGCAGATGTGGAATTTATTCATTTCATTATGTGAACGCCTCTGTCCCAGTTAATTTTTAAATAGCCCTCACGCCAGCCGGCTCTCATAGCCACTCACCATTGCAGGTGTATTAAAAGCAGAGTTGGAGGAGAATATTAGCCACCAAGCCACCTGTAGAAGCCCCCTGCCACTTGCTTGCTCAAATCTTCCTCCAGAGTGGGGATCAACCCCAGGGAGCTTCTCTTCACAGACCCCAGAAGCTGCAGCTGGAAGGCAGGCAGGCAAGCAGGCAAAATACCACAACCACTGCCTCTTTTTCCCCTCCTCCTGCTGGCCAATTTCAGCTCATGTCTCCTCCTTCACCTCGAGTGTGTGTGTGTGTGTCTCATTTCCACATTTGTGGCATGTGTCAGCCTCCCCTTGCTGCCTGGGCTCTACTGCCCCATGGTGCAGTGGTTAAACTGCAGTACTGCAGCCAAAACTCTGCTCACAAACTGGGTTCAATTGGAGGTAATCGTCTCAAGGTTCGCTCACCCTTCCATCTTTCTGAGTTTGGTAAATTGAGTACCCAGCTTGTGTAGGAAGGGGGGATATTTCAATTATAATTAAATTATAAACCGCCCAGGGAGTGCTTTAAGCACTATGGGGTGGAATAAACACAGCAGTCTTTGCTTTGTTTTTTTTTTAAACTCCATGCATCAGGGCTCACCTGGACCATAAAGAAGGCTGACCGCCGAAGAATTGATGCTTTTGAATTGTGCTGCTCAAGGAGGCTCTTGAGAGTCCCCTGGACTGCAAGGAGAACAAATCTATCCATTCTGAAGGAAATCAGCCCTGAGTGCTCCCTGGAAGGACAGATCCTGAAGCTGAGGCTCCAAACCTTTGGCCATCTCATGAGAAGAGAAGACTCTGATGTTAGGAAAGTGTGAAGGCAAGAGGAAAAGGGGACGACAGAGGACGAGATGGTTGGACAGGGTCATCGAAACAACCAACATGAATTTGACCAAACTCCAGGAGGCAGTGGAAGACGGGAGGGCCTGGCGTGCTCTGGTCCATGGGGTCACGAAGAGTCAGACACGACTTAACAACTAAACAACAACAAAATCAGGGCTCACAAGTTGTCACTGAGTGCACAAAAACTTTCCCAGCACCAGCCTGCTCAGTTGTTTCCTTCTGCATTTCCATCCTCCAGGTATTCATACCTGGGGGATATACACATAAATGCCTGCCCGCCTGGCTCTCTAAATCCTAGCCTTGGGTTGGAGAAAGATCATATGAGTTTGGAAAGGGCCTTCCTTCAGGAACACCAGCTAAAACATTAGTTCCAAGGGAATGCAAACTGTGATTCAAACACCACGGGGCTGCCACGTGATTCGGGGTCAATGGGATGTGCTTCACTTTACACCCCCACATATTTCGAACTATTGCTTTCATGTAAATGAGCCCTTTGACTGCTCCGTGATCTCAAAATACACTAGGTAATATTGGAACCAGATGCTATCTAACTTGCAGCCCAATCCCTTGACCACTACAAAGGCCTCAAGTGTGTGTTCATTCAATTTGATTAAATAAATAAAGAGCGAGAAGAGGCCAGCCACCTTCTCTGGCCCTGGGAATACAATTCGTGTGGTAACTTCTACAAACTAGGTGTTCTTTCCCAGCCTTACATGTGGGTGGAAGCTTCAACCTGAGATTATTAAACATTTCCACAGAAGACTGAATGAGCCACTTTTAAAACTACCTCGCGTCACTCTTTGACGAACGGGGAACATAATTAAACCAACACCACAAAGTGGGTGGTTACATCATACATTTGGAGAGCTTAGTGTTCATCCATCGGAGGCTGGAATCTGAACTATTCTGCTATCTTCTGAACGCTCTGGCAAGAGGGGCCACAGCTAAGGGTGGGGAAACCCATCAGTTTCATTTTCTCCTGAATTCAATATGCCCCATGTTCTTTCCACTGTGTAGAGAAAGAAATTTGAGAACTTTTGCACATTCTTCAAAAACGAAAATCCCTCCGACTTGCGTTAGCCAAATTCAGTACGTAAGATTATTCACAGCAAACTGTCTTGTCCATATCTGGAATCATACTGGAGTGGAAGATGGATAACCTTCTACAGGAAAAGAGGTGGGGACCCTAGTTTAGCATGAATGTCATTGAACACTGAGGGATTTGAATCTAGCATTTTGGAATTGAGTCCAACACACCAACTTCTCGATTTTAGGTTCCCCACAGTCACAGATCCTGAAGCTGAGACTCCAATACTTTGGCCATCTCCTGAGAAGAGAAGACTCCCTGGAAAAGACCCTGATGTTGGGGAAATGCGAAGGCAAGAGGAGAAGGGGACAACAGAGGACAAGATGGCTGGACAGCTACCAACATGAATTTGACCCAACTCTGGGAGGCAGTGGAAGACAGGAGGGCCTTGTGTGCTGTGGTCCATGGAGTCACAAACAGTCGGACACAACGACTAAACAACAACAACACAGTCAATTTTACTCTCTGAATTTTTGAATCTTCATGGGTCTCCCCTCTTCCGCAGTCATTCTAGTCAGAAATGTGTGCATTTTGGTAAATTCTGATTAAAAACAAGGTGGGAAAATTCCAGTCTGCTTCTCATCACTGCCAACAATCTCAAATGGCTGAGAGGGATCTTGTCACTTACCTGTAGGCCAAAATCCAGTGGTTAGTTCTCATTTGATCCCACAAACAAATCACAGTTTGTTAATTTAATTTATTTATTTAAAACATTTCAATACAACCTTTTTCCTAAAGGGTCCAAGGTGGCTTACGGTATTAAAAGAAATAAAGTTAAAAACAAAATAATGTATTACAGTATCTAAAAAGCATGAAACAAACATTGTATTAAAACTCAGAATAAGGGCAAGATTAAAAACACAAGTAAAACCCAGAATAAAATGATCCCTTAAAAAAATACCCTGGGTCAACCAGTCATTCAAAGGAAAGACTGCTGGAAAAGAAAGGTCTTTGTTTATAAGACAGCAAAGATGGGGCCAGCCTAGCTTCCGGTGGGAGGGAGTTCCAAAGTCTGGGAGCAGCAACAGAGACGGCCCTCTCCTTTGTCTCCACCAAATGCACCTGTGAAGGTGTTGGGACCACAAGAAAGGCCCCCTCCTAATGATCTTAATATCTGATCAGGTTCACAAAGGGAGATGTGGTCTTTTAGATATTGTAGCTTGGAACCAAGCTGTTTAGGGCTTTGTAGGTTAGAACAAGCACCTTGAATTGTGCCTGGAAATGGATCAGAAACAAACACTATCCTAAGCTTCTCTGATTCATTTAGGCATCCTTCAGTCTCGAGAGACTATGGTAACATGCTCTGAAACAAGGACTGTCCTCTTCAGAGCATGAAGCCCGGGTAAGGTAATATGGAGGATAGGCTGTTACCCAAGCAGCAGATCCCCCCTCTCCACATTGCTGAAATGGTCCAATGGAAAGGCAAGGGCCAATACGACTGGTTCCAGCAACGTCGCAGGAGTTGGCAGAACGACACATGCTGCCTTCGGGACTCCAGCTCCGGATTTTGCCTCGAGGTTAACTCCTGAAGCCTTTTCCATGAGTGGATATAACCACAAGGCAGTGGAGGTTTGAAATCAGAGTTTTCCTTCTCCTAGATGGGCTGCCTTCCATGGCTGACGAGCCCCACCTACCCGGCCCTCCTCTGTCCTTCCTCTTGTGAGAAGTGAGTGGGCACCCTTCCTGCCAGCCTCTTGGCCATCCCATCCACTTCTGCTATGTTGCACCTCATTCATCTTACCTTGGCCCGTGAGTTCTTATTGTGATGAGATGCAAGCAGAGTCTGGTTGCCTTGTGTATCCAGCCCCACCATACTGTAGCTACCTGGTGCCAATGGCCAAATACAGTGGAACCTCTACTTATGAACTTACTCCAACCCAGATGATGTTCGTTAGTTGAAATGTTCGTAAGTCGAAGCTCCATTTCCCATAGGAATGCATCGAAATCCGTTCTGGCTGAAGAAAAAAAAATAACCCCCTGGTATTGTAACATACAGCCTTGCTCTCACCTGTCTGTCACAGCTGGGCAGTGGAACATCAGCCAATGAGGGGACGGAGGGTGGTGCAGAAGGGGGAGGAGCTAAAATATAAAAGGGGGAGTATGAGGTGTGAGAGGGAGTTGGAAAGATTGATAGATTGAAAGATTGAGAGTTAGTGATTAGCATGTTTGAAGGCCTGTGAGCCAAAATAGTCAGTGAGGAGAAGTCTGTGTGATTTAATGAATGAGAAACAGTGATTTACAACTTGATTACCTACCTGTGATTTACTCATTTTGTTTTATTATATCAATAAACAAGTTTTGTTTTGGAAGAAACACTTGTCCTTTTTAAATATTGATTATAATTGGTGGCAGCAGTTGAAGAGGAAAAGTAGTGAGCACTTCTGGAGGCCTGAGTTAGCAGAGGCTTCAGAGTGGCCCACTACACCCCCCAAAAAACACTGCATGCCCCTGGGGCTGCAAAAAAAGAAAACCAATTCAAAAATAAACATAAATATAACCCCACCAGCCCAATCCCACCCTGCAAAAGACAAAAAAAGTTTTAAAAAGCAGCACCTTACCTCCATCGCCGCTACCCGAGTAGACATGATCTAGAGGGGCGGGGTAAAAATCAAATAAATAAATAAAAATAATAAATGCCACCACTGCCAGGAGGCGTCCTGGGCTCTACCCACCGCTGCAGGCTTTCCTGGGGTTTGCTGCAAGTGCCACCTTTCTCCCCCATTGCACGGCTTGTCCGCCGCCCTGGGAGGCTTTCCCAGGGCTCGCTGCAAGCATCGCCTTTCTCTGCCACCATTCGCTGCCGGGTCAGCGTTTCCATGCCGCCAACATAGGCTTTCCTGGCGTAGACCAGGCCAGCCCCGGGAAAGCTTCTCATGGGGGTGGAGAAGCCGTGCAGTGGGGGAGAAAGGCGGCATTTGTGGCGAACCCTGGGAAAGCCAGCGGCGGCAGCGCTGGAAGCCCAGGAGGCTGAGCCCAGCCGGGATGGTCCGGCGGCTCGCCTCCCGGCGGCAGTAGCAGCAGTGGTGGGAGCCCGGGAGGCTGAGCCTCCCTTTTCCTAACCGTTGGGGGTGAAAGAGCTACAAAAAAGCAGCCTCTTTGCCACCAAGGGTTAGCGAATTTAAATTTCCCACCCTTTTCCCCTGCCTTTTTTCGTTCGTATGTTGAAGCTCTGTTTGCAAGTAGAAGCAAATTTTTGCAAACGGAGCTGTTCGTGAGATGGATTGTTTGTAGGTAGGGACGTTTGTAAGTAGAAGTTCTGCTGTAATGGATTTAACGGACCTATCCTGATGCTATTTCAAAAGGAACCATCTGCATTTTACGTCCGTGTCTCAAGTTGGCATTCAGTCCTGCTTGATTGAACTATCTCGGCACCTTATGACGCCAAGCCAGGGGTTGGGAAGGTAGGTGGCCTCGGAGTTAGCAATATTATTAATTCCTCCCAGCAGATTGGCTGTCAATATTACTAAAGTGCAGAGCATTATTGCAAGCAAGTTAAAGTAGGTCAGGAGAAGCCAGCCGGTTAGAGATACAAATAATGCTTTCTGCTCGTAGACATTCATCTACCGCAGGGCCTGTGCTTTATGTGCTGGCATCAACACGAGATAAGAATTTTGATTTGTAGAGTTTGGAGACCACATTTCTACGGAGAGAGGAAAATAAAAAGAGCCACTGTACTTTTTGACTTCCAAACCATTTAGCTTGTGTTTTGATAAATGGACAATATGCATCCTACTTAAACTCTGAGATTTATAATAAGAGGCTTTCTTTCTATGAGATAGCTTTAGAGGTGAAAAGGGGTGTGCTTTTTCAGTTTGCAAATTGTATAGACTAGAACACTGGCTCCCAGCCTTGGTTCCCCAGATGTTCTTGGGCTAAAACTCCCAGAAGCCTTCACCACCAGCTGTGCTAGCCAGGATTTCTGGGAGTTATAGTCCAAGAACATCTGGGGACCCAAGGCTGGGAAACACTGTATGAGAAGCTCCTCCAACAATTGTGTTTTCTAATTATCTGCATTCACAGAGAGTAAGCTAAGCAAAATATGTCCTCATAAACTGCACAATATCCATTAAATTCTCTTGATATCCATTTATGTCCAGGATACCATTTTGGAGTTGGCAAAATGCATTTGTTCCAAAGGAGTCCCCATATTTCTTATTATTCAACAGAAAACAGGTGCTCCCTTGTTTTATCACTGAAACTCCCATGTCGTTTGCTTTGCATCTGAAATTTAGGTAGTCCATAACATGTGCAACTCTCTTCGGATAGTTAGTTAGGCATCCTTCAGTCTCGAAAGACTAGGGTAACGTGCTCTGTATGGAGGACTTGGAACAGCGTCTAATGTGGCTGAGAAGGCCAATTCGAGAGTGACAGTCCCTTCCACACTGAAGACAAATACAATCTGTCCCCTGTCCGGCTCCCTGGTTTTGCTGCTTATGTGACTTCCTCTTTGCCTCGGCCTGCTGGACAAGGGTCTCTTCAAGTTGGGAGAGGCCATGATGCACTGCCTGCCTCCAGGCTGAACGGTCAGATGTCAGGGTTTCCCATCTGTTGAGGTCTATTCCTAAGGCCTTCAGATCTCGCTTGCAGACGTCCTTGTATCGCAGCTGTGGTCTCCCTCTGGGGCGATTTCCCTGCACTAATTCTCCATACAGGAGGTCCTTTGGAATCCGACCATCAGCCATTCTCACAACGTGCCCAAGCCAACGTAGACGTCGCTGTTTCAGCAATGTATTCATGCTGAAAATTCCAGCTCGTTCTAGGACTGCTCTGTTTGGAACTTTGTCCTGCCAGGTGATGCCAAAAATCCGTCGGAGGCAACGCATATGGAAGGTGTTCAGCTTCCTCTACTGCCGTGCACAAAGGGTCCACCTGGAAAGGATAACATCCCTGCTGAAGTGCTGAAATGTGGTAAGGAGATCATCACCACTGAACTGTATGAAGTCTCTTGTCTCTGCTGGAGGGAAGGTGGAGTACCACAGGACATGAAGGATGCAAACATCGTCACATTGTACAAGAACAAAGGAAACAGGGGTGACTGCAATAACTACCGTGGCATCTCTCTTCTTAGTGTGGTAGGGAAGCTGCTTGCCCGTGTTGTGCTGAAGAGGCTCCAGGTGCTTGCAGATAGAGTCTATCCAGAATCACAGTGCGGATTTCGAGCTAATAGATCCACCACTGATATGGTATTCTCACTCCGACAGCTGCAGGAGAAATGTAGGGAACAACAACAGCCACTCTTAGTGGCCTTCATAGACTTTACAAAAGCATTTGATCTGGTTAGCAGGGATGGGCTTTTTAAAATACTTCCCGAGATTGGATGTCCACCTCGTCTCCTTAACATCATCAGATCTTTCCATGAGGGAATGAAAGGCACTGTAGTTTTTGACAGCTCAACATCAGACCCCTTTGACATCCGAAGCGGAGTGAAACAGGGCTGTGTCCTCGCACCAACACTTTTTGGGATCTTTTTTGCTGTCATGCTGAAGCATGCCTTTGGAGCTGCAACCGAGGGCGTCTATCTCCGGACTAGATCAGATGGAAAGCTCTCTTCGGATATCAGAGCATCAAACTGAATTTACAGCTAGACTCCAAACAAAACCCAATATGGTTGCTGTGGGTTAGCTGTTTGGAATCTGTGGCCCATCTCATAAAATCGAGGACAGTCAAGCAACCTGGTCCCAGCCCTTTTTTTTGCTTCGTTGAAACTCAAAGAATTTCTTTTATTATTTTGGCTAGGGGAGGAAAGAATTCCCAGAAAGCATGGCCTGCCTCTAACAGAGTTGGAGTTAGGAATTTAGTTCAGCCACCAGGAATTTAGTTGAACCATCAGTTTAAGCCAAATTAAAGCCAAACAAACAGTCTTACCTGGTGAATGCTTTATTTAGCATGCAATACTGCTTGTCTGATGGCAGTGCTGGGGGTTAAACCACAGAAGCCTCTGTGCTGCAAGGTCGGAAGACCAGCCGTCATAAGATCAAATCCACGTGACGGAGTGAGCTCCTGTCGCTCGTTCCAGCTCCCGCCAACCTAGCAGTTCGAAAGCATGCAAATGCGAGTAGATCAATAGGTACCATCACGGTGGGAAGGTCATGGCGTTCCATATCTAGTCGAGCTGGCCACATGACCACGTCATGAAACTGTCTATGGATGAACGCTGGCTGTACGGCTTGGAGACGGGGATGAACACCGCCCCCTAGAGTTGGGCATGACAGGACTCAATGTCAAGGGGAACCTTTACCTTTACTGCTTGTTAGGTGTCCCGAGTCCATGATGTTCGAGAACTCCTGTTGGTCTTCAGTTGATGCCCTGATCAGTCATTCTATACACATCACCTTCTTGCCCCATAAAATGGAACCATCTTAGAGGTAAGCAGCAGAACCCCTCTCAGTTTGTCCAATGTTAGTACAGTGGTGCCCCGCATAGCGATGATAATCCATTCCGGAAAAATCGTCGCTATCAGGATTCGTTGCTATGCGGAACAAAAAAGCCCATAGGAATGCATTAAAACACGTTTAATGCATTCCTGTGGGCAAAAAACTCACCGTTATGGGAAACTCCTCCATGCAGCCACCATTTTCGGTGCCCGGTAAGTGAGGAATCCGGGCAAACGCACAGCGGGTGGCCATTTTATATACCCGGCGGCCATTTTGGAACCGCCGATCAGCTGTTCTAAAAACATTGCTATGCGAAAATCGGTAAGCGAAACAGCTTACTGATCATCACAAAGTGATGTTTTACCATTTAAAACATTGCAATGCGATCGCAAAAAACACATTGCTATGCGGATTCGTCGTTAAATGAAGCGCTCGTTATGCGGGGCACCACTGTAATAACAGTCATGTGCTGTCAAGTGGATTCTGACTTATGGCAACCCTTTCTCTGGGCTTTCTAGGTAGAGAACACTCAAGTGCTTTACTCTTCCCTTCTTCTGGGGACACCCTGGGCCTATGGTGCAGCTGGCCCAAGGCCACCCAGGCTGGCTCTTCTCCCTGGAGCCCCACTAGGGAATAGAACTCCTAACCTCTGGCTCCACAGCCAGAGACCTAAACCACTGAGCTATCCAGCCAGCTTTGGCCAAGGTTAAGCAGGAATAAATATACAAGAGAAGCCAATACTTTGAGCCGTACTTTGGAGAAGAATGGGAAGGGAACTCTCCCCGTTTGGCTGGGGGCAGACGAGTGGAAGGAGGCTGGAGGTGCCTGGTGCTTGTTCACACACTTTCGCTAAACAGTGATTTCAGTGGAATGGATTATCATCGTCTAGCGAGGCACCACTGTACTTTGCCTCGTAAAAAGGAACGGATGTTAGGTTTGCTGCCCAAGCCATTGTACTGAAAAACTGCAGAAGTCTTGATGAAAAAAAAATGCTCTCTGCCTTGTGCTGTGCTCTCTGGAGCCCAGGAATCTCACGGAGTTGAATTCTTGTTTTTAGCTGGAGCTGAGGGCAATAGACAAACATTTTCTGAAGGCCACTCAGTTGAATACGTGTGAAGAAGTTTCAGTCATTTTGCTGTCTGCTTCTGGGCTGAAAGTTTTCATTCGAAGAAACTTCGGGTTGTAAACGTGTTTTTCAAAGCCAGCAATGGCTTCCATTTTCTCAAATCACTTTGGATGAAAAAAATAAAATAAACGGAGGCGTTTAGGTTTATAAAGAAAGAATGCAGAGCTGTAAAGAAGACAACAAGGTGCTTATTATAATCCATGTGTAGGTTAGGTGAGTAATGGGGAAGAACACAATGTGAGCATTAAAGAGCTTTTGTGGAAATGCCAGCAAATTAGCGAGATTTCTTTTGAAAGCTGTTTTTATTTTTTTAAAAATCCTTATTATTTTATCTTATGAGGAAACTTTGCGTTCTGTTTTTTAAAACTGGAAAATGAATTGTCATCACATTTGTAAACAGCAGCATGCTAGGAGCACATTATTCTGAAACTGGTGAAAGATACAGGGAGTTGCTTATCTGAGCATATTTAATACTGCGGTCTAAAGTGGTATGTTCTGCTTTGGCGTCAATAAAAAAGAAGATTGTGTGCCATCCTGTGGAAGGTGGATGTATCTTCTTCTTTTTTAAATGGAATTATCTTGTCGGCTTTTCATTCCGCAAGAAGCAACCCGACCTATACTGTCTGATACAGGTTGCTTGTCTTTTAACAGGAGTTTATGTGAAAGAAGTCAAATAAACAAATTTGCGCACCTGACCTTGTGGTAGAAAAATCTGTCGGTGAATATGCATCATCAGGAAAGATATGTCATTAAGGTAATGGATTACGATAGTTCAGAGAGGTAATAACAGCCTAGAACATGGAATATTTTATTTATTTAAAATATTTTTACCCCGCCGTTCTCCTTAAGAGCAGCCCGAGGTGGCTTACATCAAGAAAGACACTATTTAAAGCTAGCAACAGTGAATATAGAAATACTGAAAAGGATCAAACATATATGATTCTTAAAACAACATAAGCATCACCAAAACACATTCAAAGCAGTGGCGTGCAACAATTCATTTAAAAAAAACCCACTCAGGCAGCCAATCACTCAGGGAAAGGTCTTTGCCTGCTTGCAGAAGGACAGCAAAGATGGGGCCAGCCTGGCCTCCAGTGGGAGGGAGTTCCAAAGTCCGGAAGCAGCAAGAGAGAACCCCCCCTCTTTTTTAAAGTTTTATTAGCATATCAAACACATCAAACAGTATAATATAGCATTCCATTCTGTTATCTGTGTTCCAAAAAGAAAAACGTTGCTTCTATTTAACTTCCTTCCAATTAGTTTTCAGTTATTACCCTGAAAAAATTAAACCTAACCTGAAAATAAGCCCTAGTATGATTTTTCAGGATGCTTGTAATATAAGCCCTACCCCCCAAAATAAGCCTCAGTTAAGTGAGACCCCCGCCTCCACCCTTGTGCAGCAACCAGAAGAGGATGACATGACTATTTGAATAAACGTAGATTGTACATGAAAAAAACAAAGCATCATCTGAAAATAAGCCTAATGCATTTTTTTGGAGCAAAAATTAATATAGTATATTATTTTTAGGGAAACATGGTATTTTCTTCCCCCATATAAAAGTACCTTTGCTTAATTTTCTTCTCATTCTTTACATTAACAGCTCTTTTAAAAATAGGTTGTTACATAATTATATATCTATAAGTGACAAAAACCATCTGTTAATTTCAGATTTTAACTTTATTTTTCCGTCTTTCTTCAAACTATTTCCATATACCGCCCCATTGATTCTCAAATTCAGACGTATTCTCCCCCTTTAATGATTTTATCAGTTTATCCCATAAAATAAATCCCTGTAATTTTAGTAAACACTCTTCAACCGATGGTTCTTCCTTACTTTTCCATTGTCTTGCTATTTGAATTCTAGCTGCTCCTAAAAGATATAAACATATTTGAGTTTCCTATCTCGATTTCCCCTTTATCATGTTTAACAAGTAATTATCTGGTTTTAGTTTTACTTGAATATTCAGGCTCTTAGTTATTATTTGATCAATATCTTTCCAAAATGTCTTTATTACCTTGCAACTCCACCGCATGTGGTATAATGATCCCTTTTCCGATTGACATCTCCAGCATTTTATTTTTGTTAGATTTCGCTAGTTTTGCTAGTTTCTCTGGTGCCATATCCCATCTGTACAGCATCTTCATGTAGTTTTTCCTCAGATCAGTATTTGTAATTAATTTTTGGTTTTCATTCCATGCTCTATTCCAGTCATCAGATTGTATTGATCTTGCTATATCCACCAAATTTTAAAATTGTACACATTATTACTACAGAGAGAAATGGAGCAGGAGGTAATTTTAAAAAAAGCATGATCAGGTGGATGCAGGATATAGGAAGAGAAGGTCCTCTCTAACGTCAGCACCGAACACTGAAGGTGGTAGGACTTCGAGAAAGAATATGTTAAAAGCAGCATGTTTAACCTTGCACACTCTTTCCCCCAAATAATATGTTATTGATCAGCTACTCCTCATTACTGTGCGGGTGATACATGACAATTAGTTGGGGTTACTTTCAAAATGAAGAGCCTTGTGGCGCAGTGGTTAAAACGCTGTACTGCAGCTAAAACTGTGCTCACGACTTGGGGTTCAAATCCCAGGTAGCCGGCTCAAGGTTGACTCAGCCTTCCATCCTTCCGAGGTCGGTAAAATGAGTACCCAGCTTGCTGGGGGGGCAATGTGTAGCCTGTATAATTAAAAATTGTAAACCGCCCGGAGAGTGCTTGTAGCGCTATGGGGCGGTATATAAGTCCAATAAATAAATAAATAAATAAATAAACAAAAATGGCAGCAATTTCCCAAAAGTATACACAAATTATCTCTGCAAAACGTTTCAGAAATAATAAATACATGTTATGATATAACAAGGTGTTCCTTTATTTCACTAAACATATGTGTTATGCTCCCCCAAGTAATACTTTGGCTGAAATCTTGTTGACGTAAGTTATATTGCATAAGGCTGGTGATGTCATCATCAGCAGCAATGAGTTGGAAATTAGATACTTCTCACTTCTCTTTACTCCCGTCCCGTGACTCTTCTGGATTCCTCAAAAAAGGGGCTTAGATGGGCATTTCAGGAGGGAAATTGGAAATATTTAATGTCACTGGCACAGATAATAGCATCAGCTTTATGCAGCATGAGGTACGGCAATAGGATCCCTGTCTTTCCACTTTGTCAGGCAACTTTGTTCCTTACAGCATCTTACGTCCAGGCCCTAAAATAGTCAAGATTATTTTGGAGAATGACACATACTGTTCTTCCAAAGGACAATTTCAGACTCACTCTGTTGTAACTCCATGTAAGTTTCTTGAATGTGCTGCCAAAAACGTTGGCTTGTTCCATACAGCCAGTGTAGGGAGACATGTCTTGAAATCAACCCCAAGGCATAGAGATTTGGGAGAATGTTGCAGATCACAAGCTGAATATGAGCCTACTGCGTGCCGTGGCTGCAAAAAAGGCAAATGTGATTTTAGGGTACATAGTCTCAAAATCCTATGAGGTACTAGTTCTCCATCTATTCAGCACTGGTTAGAACTCTGTCCAGTTCTCTTCCCCCTTTAGAAGGATGCCAACAAACTGGAGCAAGTTGAAAGGAGAACAATAAGGATGATCAGGGGACTGGAAATCAAGCCCTCTGAAGAAAGACTGAAAGAACTGGGCAGGTTTAGTGTTGAGAAAAGAAGACTGAGGGGAGATAGGGTGGAACTTTTTCAAATAGTTGAAAGATAGTCATATAGAGGAGGGGCAAGATCTATTCTGAATCATCCCAGAGTGCAGGACACGTAAGAATGGGCCCAAGTTACAGGAAGCCAGATTTAGGCTGAATATCAGGAAAAACTTCTTAACTGTTAGAGCAACATGACAATGGAACCCAGGACCTTGGGAGGTGGTGAGTGCTCTAATCCTGGAGGCACTCAAGAGAAAATTAGACAACTACAGTGGTGCCCCGCTTAACGATTACCCCGTATAACAACGAATCCGCTTCACGACGATGTTTTTGCAATCGCTTTTGCAATTGCAAAACAAATTTTGAATGGTTTTTTTTCGCTTAGTGATGATCGGTTCCCTGCTTTGGGAACCAATTTTTCACTTTACAATGATTTTCCAACACCTTATTGTCTGGTTTCAAAATGGCCGCTGCTGTGCAAAATGCCCCCCCCGCTGTTTTTAGGACTGATTTTTCGCTCTACAGGCACCGGAAAATGGCCGCCCTATGGAGGATCTTCACTGGACGATTAGGTATTTCTCCCATTGGAATGCATTAACCAGTTTTAATGCATTTCAATGGGTTTTTTAATTTTGTTTGATGACGATTTCGCTGGAATGAATTAACGTTGTTAAGCAAGGCACCACTGTATCTGTTAGGTCTACTTTGATTTGGATTCCAGCCTTGAGCAGGGTTGGACTTTCTTTCTTTCTTTCTTTCTTTCTTTCTTTCTTTCTTTCTTTCTTTCTTTCTTTCTTTCTTTCTTTATTTATTTATTTATTTATTTATTTATTTATTTATTTATTTATTTATTTATTTATTAAATTTGTATCCCGCCCATTTAGACAGCATCTACTCTGGGCGGCTCACAATAAAATGGAATAAAAACAATCAAATAATATCAATTTAACAACAATAAGAATATCATTCAAGATGGAAAAGAGGGATAAGGGGAAAAAAGGAATAAATCAAATGGTGATGGGAGGGAGGTAAAAAGGTAAAGGTTCCCCTTGATAATTCTTATCCAGTTGTGTCCAATGCTAAGGTGCGGTGCTCATCCCCGTTTCCAAGCCATAGAGCCAGCATTTGTCCGAAGACAATCTTCCGTGGTCACATGGCCAGTGCGACTTAGACACGGAACGCTGTGACCTTCCCACCGAGGTGGTCCCTATTGATCTACTTGCATTTGCATGCTTTCGAACCGCTAGGTTGGCGGGAGGACGGGAGGGAAGGCCTGCCTAAATAGCCAGGTCTTAAGATGGCTTTTGAAAATACCCAGCGAAGGGGCCAAGCAGATCTCGGAGGGGAGATTATTCCAAAGGCTGGGGGCCACTGCTGAGAAGGCCCGGTTTCTTGATTTTAATTTCCGGGCCACCCTCGGCATTAGGCTCCTCAGCTGCCCCTCCTGGCTGGAGCGAGTGTTATGAGTAGATCTAGGTGGGAGGAGGCGTCCTGCCAAGTATTGAGGTCCTAAACCATTTAGGGCTTTATATGTAATCATTAACACTTTGAAATCAATGTGGAAACGAACGGGCAGCCATTCGTTTGATGATCTTATATGCCCCTTCGTTTATTCTACGAATATATGGCTGGCGGGCTCCCTGCAAAAGACTTTGTCCTTCAACCCAGTGACAATCCCATTTTGGGGATGATTTACAAAGGCCTAACGCTGGCAGGGCATCAGTATTGTAATGTCCAAGCTGGTACTACAGACCAAGCAAGATGTTCATCACATGGAAAGCAGAGACTGGAAATCTGAAAGCTACTTATAGCAGAGATGTGCAACACGATCTCTTCCTGACTTGTAGGAGCTTTATATATATTCCAAACTTGTTCCATCCCATTTCCACATTAATTATCATTAAAGGGGGAAAGTCCCCTATGAATGTCCACATTCATAGGCTGGGGAAAAAAAACACCTTCCGGATTCCCACAGTCAGCACAACCCTTTGTTCTGCTAGTTGAGAACGATGGGATTGGTAGTCCCGACAATCACTTCCCCAAGCCCCTTGCTCTGAAAAATGTGTTCAAAACGTGTTCACTCCTGATAATATGTTCATTTAATGTATTTTGTTATTCCTGGGGTGTTTTCGTAGGGGCAAATGCATCTGGGATTGGCAAGTCATGTCAATTCAAAGGGGAGTTCCCAAGCACCAAACTCGTCAAGTCAGATATTTTACAGAATCCTCTGACAAAGAAAGATACCAGAATCAGCAGTTTTGTCTGAACTAGAGGAGCCAAACTAGGGCTTGTTGTTGTTTAGTGTTTAGTCGTGTCGGACTCTTCGTGACCCCATGGACCAGAGCACGCCAGGCCCTCCTGTCTTCCACTGCCTCCCGGACTTGGGTCAAAGTCATGTTGGTCGCTTCGATGACACTGTCCAGCCATCTCATCCTCTGTCATCCCCTTCTCCTCTTGCCATCACACTTTCCCAACATCAGGGTCTTTTCCAGAGAGTCTTCTCTTCTCATGAGATGGCCAAAGGATTGGAGCCTCAGCTTCAGGATCTGTCCTTCCAGTGAGTTCCAGTGAGCACTCAGGGTTGATATCCTTCAGAATGGATAGGTTTGTTCTCCTTGCAGTCCAGGGGACTCTCAAGAGTCTCATCCAGCACCACAATTCAAAAGCATCAGTTCTCTGGTGGTCAGCCTTCTTTATGGTCCAGCTCTCACTTCCATACATCGCTACTGGAAAAACCACAGCTTTGACTATGCGGACCTTTGTTGCCATGCAAATATCTTTTAAAATCACTGACTCCAGGGCCAGAAAAGGCAGAAAAAGGATCTGCCTTAGGTCACAGGATCTGCTGAGAAGCTTCCCATTATTTCCCCTCAGTTCCTTAGCTTAGACCTGTCACAGTTCTTCTAAGATAGTTTGCAACTCTAGATGTGGAGGAGGAAGAGGGTGTCCGGTCACCAGAGCTGATGTAAACCACGGAAGATCTATCACCTGGACTACAACACCCAGAATCCTTCACTGAATTAAACTTCACCAAACTGGGTGGGGAATTCTAGGAGCTGAAGGACAATTCCGTGGCCAGTACATTTGGATTCTGTTTGTCAGGCAGATAGAGGCCTCCATCTTGTCCTTTGCCTCAGGCGGTCCAATAGTGTGGGCCGCCCTGGGTGACTCTGACCCCCACTAGGTCATATTGCACCCGAACAAATGAAAATGCTCCACAGCATCACCGCTGTGGTAAATAATAGAAAAGAAATCAAAAGTACAAATTATGAAGAGCACTGTGCAGGCATCCGTCTTTTGAAGAGAACCTGATGCATCCTTATCTTGTTTTATTATTCCTGTGTGCATTTATTTATTTCAGACTGTTTACACCAGATAAACTATTATGGGGGGCATAAACAAGAAAGAGAAGGAATGCAGGCTTGCCATGATTTAAATAATGCCATTCGACGCTCTAGCTTTATTTTGGGAGAAAGAAAGCAGGGGAGAAACGCAAGCAAACAATGCCATGAATACAGAGATACCGAACTTACTATTACAAGTTCAGGCAGAAACGCAGTGCGGGGCCAAATTAATCAGAAATAAAACGAGGCCCGCAATCTCTCTTTCAACACCCACATGACAAATGAGGTGCTTTACGTTGGATGTCAAAGGTATTCTAAAGTTTTAAAATCAATACACCAGCCTATAAAACCAAATCTCCGGTCAGGATAAGGAATATAAATGTTGGCGGGCAACATGCAAATACACAAAAAAGTGACAGCTCCCTTAAATTGAAGAAGGCCCCTTGGGTCTAGTGTTGTTATTTTTTTTTCCTCCTAAGGTGTGTTTAATTCAGTGATAAAATGCAGACGGAGCCAGGGTAAATTCATACCACCTAGTGTACGTAGATAAGTCCTGGGTAATACATGCCTATCCTCAATCCATCTCAAGGAAAACGTAAATGAGAACTAAATAAAGAAATTATGTTAACCTTTTTTCCTCCCCATTTTCTCTGCCAGTAAGTATAAAGCGGTTGCTGAAATAATTTGCAGATAAAAGTGAGTGCCGCTGTTGAAATGGCAGTTTGGTGAGAAATATTCCGGCATGTTCCAGAACCAGCCTGTTCAACAATACAATTTTCTGCCTTGAGGTAGAGGACACGATGGGGCCTCTCCTCATTCATGGTACACAATTACCACATCTTTCACCGTGCCTGAGGGAAGTGGAATGACTTAGGAGGTACAGAGCAGCACTGATGAGGACTTGAGTTACAGGACTTGCTATCAAGTCAGACTTTCTTAAAATGTGGTATCCAGAATTGGAGTCAGTACCCAAGAGGAGGCCTAACAAATGCTGACTAGAGGGGAACTAGTACCTCACAGGATTTGGAGACTATACTTCCGTTTGTTGTTGTTGTTTAGTCGTTAAGTCGTGTCTGACTCTTCGTGACCCCATGGACCAGAGCACGCCAGGCCCTCCTGTCTTCCACTGTCTCCCGGAGTTGGCTCAGATTCATGTTGGTCACTTAGATCAGTGGTCCCGAACCTTGGGCCTCCAGATGTTCTTGGACTTCAACTTCCAGAAATCCTGCCCAGCAGAGGTGGTGGTGAAGGTTTCTGGGAGTTGTAGTCCAAGAACATCTGGAGGCCCAAGGTTGGGGACCACTGACTTAGATGACCCTGTCCAGCCATCTCATCTTTTGTCGTCCCCTTCTCTTCTTGCCTTCACACTTTCCCAACATCAGGCTCTTTTCCAAGGAGTCTTCTCTTCTCATGAGATGGCCAAAGTTCTGGAGCCTCAGCTTCAGGATCTGTCCTTCCAGTGAGCACTCAGGGTTGATTTCCTTCAGAATGGATAGGTTTGTTCTCCTTGCAGTCCAGGGGACTCTCAAGAGCCTCCTCCAGCACCACAATTCAAAGGCATCAATTCTTCAGTGGTCTGCCTTCTTTATGGTCCAGCTCTCACTTCCATATATCGCTACTGGAAAAACCATAGCTTTGACTATGCGGGCCTTTGTCAGCAAGGTGATGTCTCTGCTTTTTAAGAAGCTGTCTAGGTTTGTCATCGCTTTCCTCCCAAGAAGCAGTCATCTTTTAATTTTGTGGCTGCTGTCTCCATCTGCAGTGATCATGGAGCCCAAGGAAGTAAAATCTGTCACTGCCTTCATATCTTAACCTTCTATTTGCCAGGAGGTGACGGGACCAGTGGCCATGATCTTAGTTTTTTTGATGTTGAGCTTCAGACCGTTTTTTGCACTCTCCTCTTTCACCCTCATTACAAGGTTCCTTAATTCCTCCTCACTTTCTGCCATCAGAGTGGTATCATCTGCATATCTGAGGTTGTTGATATTTTTTCCGGCAATCTTGATTCCAGCTTGGGGTTCATCCAGTCCTGTCTTTCGCATGATATATTCTGCATATAAGTTAAATAAGCAGGGAGGCAATATACAGCCTTGTCATATTCCTTTCTAAATTTTGAACCAATTAGTTGTTCCATGCTTCTGTTAATACATCCTAAAATCACATTAGCCTTTTTTGCAGCCACTTCACACTGCTGCCTTATGTTCAGCTTTTGATCTATAACAATTCCAAGATCTTTCTCACTATCATTACTGAACGTAGAATCTGTTGGGAGAGATATGTGGACTGAACACTATGATGCCCAGTAGAGAAACAATGTACTATCAGACGGCTGCAAAGGCATTTCCTGACGGTGCCAGAAATGGTCACCAACTGGAGCAATCTCCAGCTCTAGCTTGACCCCTCCCAAAGTAGAAACCCTGTAGCTGGATCAAAAAGGTGTAGCTTGGGATCAGACTGGAGTCGGGCTGGAACATGTTTCCCTGTGTGCCGTGTGATCGCTGGGAAACATATCGCACCAGAACGCTTCATGAGTGATCCAAATTGTGGTCTATTTCCTCATGCAGTCACACCCTCCGTTTCCTAAACTAAGGGTGGACAAAAGTAAATTTGAATCGACTGGGATATCTGCAGTGTATTGAGTTGTACCTAAAGTTCAGGTCAGATTCTCCAAGTCACAATTGTCTCATTTCCCAAGAATCCAGAGTCAAAGCCGAGTCTTGGTCCCAAAGCCTAACACCAAGCAACCCAAAAAGTCATCTTCCTTTTCTTCATCTTCTCCTTCTGCGAGGAAGTAAATGGAGAAAGAATAGGAGAAGATTATGGTCAGTACATAGGCTGGTAAATACAAGTTATGTTCCGTAATCTGGGTACATGCATGCTTGCATGGGGAGGCTTTCTTTCCATTTAGACACCAAAATCAATTGCCTTATCAAGGCAAAATGCAACAATAAACTACGTATCTGCACAAATCCAGAGGAATGACTAAATTCAGCCTGCTAGCCATATATATGCAGCCAACTCCACTGCCCTAAGTTCAGCCCCAATTTTTAGACCTCCAAATGGCAAATCAAACTGCTGCAAAGTCTCTGACTGGTCCTCTTTGCCAACTGAATGAAATTTGTCCTGCTCTTTTTTTGGGGTGGAGGAACACGCAGTGGCCGGATTGCCAGGAGAGCAAAAATGGTCCCTGGATCCTGAGACATTAATTCTTTGGTTGCTATGTGCCTTCAAATCATGACCTACTTACAAGGCTTTCAAGATATGATATATTTAAGGAGTGGTTTTACCAGTTCCATTCCCTCAGTGAGTTTCCCATGGTTAAGCGGGAATTCAAATCCAGGCCCTCTGAGTCCTCATCTGCTGTACTATCCATTGGGTATCACTGAAATAAAATAAATAGGGTACTGCTAACAGTGGGTATTACTAAAATGAAATGGAATGGAATAAGCATACAGAATTGCAGACAGTTTGCGGAAGTTAATTTAGATGTCTTGCTTCACATTTAGAAAACATAACTATCATTGAATTACAGCACATCTCACTTCCATTGGGGTTTCTTCCTTGTCCACATCAAACTGATGTTCTTCTGTGGTCATTTTTCTTCTTCTTATGTTTAATTACTATTCCACTTTTGCACTTCCTTAACACTCACTAAGTTGTTGCTATTTTGTATCAGTGATATGGTGTCATCTGCACAGCCATTCATTCATTCGTTCGTTCGTTCGTTCGTTCGTTCGTTCGTTCGTTCGTTCGTTCGTTCGTTCGTTCGTTCGTTCGTTCGTTCGTTCGTTTATTTATTTATTTATTTATTTATGTATTTATTTATTTATTTATTTATTTATTTATTTATTTATTTATTTAATTTATATCCCGCCCATCTAGACCAAAGACTACTCTGGGTGGCTAACAATAATAGATAAAATAAAAACAATATGTAAAGTAAAATAAAAAAACAACAGTAGTAATATAGTTCAAGATGGGAAAAATAATCAAGTGATGGCAGGAGGAAAAGAGCCAGGTCTTAAGTTTGCTCTTAAAAACACCCAGTGAGGGATCCAGACAGATCTCTGTGGGCAGATTGTTCCAAAGTCGAGGGGCCACTGCTGAGAAGACCCAGTTTCTTGTTCTTTTTCTCCGGGCCTCCCTCGGCATTAGGCCCCTCAGCTGCCCCTCCTGGCTAGAATGAGTGATTCGGGTAGATTTAAGTGGGAGGAGGCGTTCCGCTAGATATAGGTCCTAAACCGTTTAGGGCTTTATATGTCACCATTAATACTTTGAAATAAATGTGGAAACGAACGGGCAGCCAATGCAAGGCAGCCAGAGTGGGGGAAAATATGCTGATATTTTCTCATCCCACTGAGAGGTCTGGCCGCTGCATTCTGCACCATTTGAAGCTTCTGCATCAATCTCAAAGGTAGTCCCATGTAGAGTGTGTTACAGTTGTCTAATCTCAAGATTACAAGCACATGGACCAGAGTGGTGAGCACCCCAACATAAAGATAGGGCAATCCGCCACAGATGGAAATAGGCGGAGGGGTCCACTGACGCTACCTGGGTTTCCATGGTGAGCACCAGATCCAGATGGACCCCCAAGCTGCAAACCTCACTCTTCGTGGTGAGAGTCACTCCCCCAAAACAGAGGCAGTTTCCCAAACCACCGATGGAGGGGCAACCTACCCTCAGGACCTCCATCTTGTCCAGATTCAGCCTCTGTCCATTCTCCTGCATCAATTGCAGTAGACAGCGCTGAAGGGACGGAACAGCATCCACTGTGGTTGGAGAAAAGGAGATGTAGACCTGGGTGTCATCAGCATACTGATGGCACGAAGCCCCACACCCCCTGATGACCCCACCCAGTGGCCTCATATAGATATTAAACAGCATTGAGGAGATAATTGAGTCCTGTGGAACACCACAATTGAGATTCCGTGGGGCCAAAACACACTCCCTGAGCTGTACTCTCTCAGGATGGTCCTCCAAGAATGATCAGAGCCAGGCAAGTGCCAGACCACCAATTCCCAACTCGGAGAGCCTCCCTAGGAGAATACCATGGTCAACGGTATTGAAGGTGGCTGAGATATTGAGGAGGACCAAAAAAGACATTTTGCCCCTGTTGGCCTCCCTTAGCAGGTCATCAGACAGGGTGACCAATGCCGTTTTCCATGCCATGGCGCGGCCTGAAACCCGAATGGAATGGGTCCAGGGCACTGGTTTCGTCCAAGAGCGCCTGGAGCTGATCTGCCACCACCCTCTCTACCACTTTGCTGGGGAAAGAAACATTGGCTATGGGCCTATAATTGCCAATGTTGTCCATCGCCAAACTTGGTTTAGCCTTATGGGCCTAGTGAGTGTCTCCTCGAGGGCAAGGGGAGACATCCTGCCCTCAAGAAGACATCTTGCCCTCACATCTTAAATAACTGGTGTTTCTTCTATCAGTTTTCACTGTACCTTCATTTGAATTGAATCTAGCTTTTCTTGTTACATATTCTGCTTACAGATGGAACAGATAGGGATATAGAACACACCCTTGTCTGATACCGTTGCCAGCTAGAAACCATTGTGTTTCTCTGTATTCTGTCTGAACCATAATTTCTTGGCCAGAGCACACGGTGCACCAGGACAATCAAATAGTTCTTTCAAAACTATTATTTACTTTTCATAATCCACAGAACTGAAAGGTTTTATTGTAATCTGGAAAGCACAGACTGATTGCCTTTTGAAATTCTTTGAACATCTCCCCCAACCATAGCCAACATATGCAATATATTCTCTAGTGCCTCCTCTTTTTCTGAACCTGTTAGGAATATCTGGCAATTCTTGCTCCGTATATTACAAAAGGTTTTGTTGTAAAATCTTGAGGATAGTGTTATTTGTATGGAAAATTAATATGATGTTACGTCTCATGGTTGTTATATTCTGGTGTCTCTTTTCTTTGGGACTAAAATATATATTGAACGTTTTCAGTCTGCCGGCCATCATTTTGTTTTTCATAGTACTTGGTGATTTGTTAGAATTTTGATAGATGCAGTCACTTTCCTCAAGTTTCCTATTTTGTCACTTTACTTTCTAAAACTTCAGGGAGAGTTAGTCATCCTTGCATCTCTTCCATAGAGGTTTTGAGTGATAGATTTTCTTTTGGGAAAAAGTCAGGTTGAAGTAAAAACTGAGCACTTCTGCCTTTTCTTTGTCCTCTGTTATCATTTTTCCATCACCATTAAGTAGCTGATTCAGTGTTTCATTTCTCTGGCTTTTGCTACACATGTATCTGAAGAATTAGTTTCTGTTGCTTTTAGCCTCTCTTGCTAACCACAGCTCATTCTCAGCTATTGCTTTCCTAACACCATCCCTGTAATGCTTTGCTACTTGTTTGTACTTTTCATTTGTAGCTTGGCCTTCCCTCCACTTCCTGTATGTGTCCTTTTATTATTATTATTGCTATTGTTGTTGTTGTTGTTGTTGTTGTTGTTGTTGTTGTTGTTGTTGTTGTTGTTGTTGTTGTTGTTGTTGTTGTTGTTGTTGTTGTTTTTGTTTTGATGTTTTGTTGTTTGTTGTTGTTAGGCCCTCTCTGAGCTTTTTGTGAAGCCACATTGGCCCTTTTTTTGCTTTCTTTCACCTTTTTTCTTATTGGAACTGTCTGTAGTTCTGCTTTTAGAAAATCCTTTTTAAGAAACTCCCAGCTAATGTTCTGAGTTTATTAGAAGTGGCTTTTCTAATATGCAGCATGGGCATGCATCTGCATTGTTTTTTGTTTCTCTGAAATAAAAAAAAATCAAGTAAAACGTGCCAACTTTCCCACAGAGCATCGCTCACTGAAATTTCTTTCACCAAGTATTGGTTAGAGTCAAGTCAAGGATAGCTACTCCTCTAATATTTCCCCTATTTTTTGTAAGAGAACATTATCAGCAACACAAGCCAGGAATTTCTTGGAAGAGCCATATTTGGCAGAATTTGCCTCCCAGCAGATATCAGGATAACTGAAGTTGAAGTAGCTAAATTCTGTGCTGCTGCAATCAAAATCCGTGAAGGAAAGGTTCCACTTAAAGCACAGCTATAGAATCTCTAAATTTTGTGTATACCAATTTGGTATAATGATCACATGGGCTCTATGAGCTTCAAAGTAACAATTTTGGCATTCTATGCAAGCTGCAATAGCCCATAGATAAGGCCTATGATAGGGAGGCAGACAATATTAAGTAAGATGTATGAATGTAGTTATATATATATGTATATAGATGTTTTCAGTGCTTTGGTGTTTTTAGTGTTTTTAGTGTTTTTAGATTGTTTTTATGGCTCCTAATTTAAATAATGTATCTTACTTTTGCTGGTCAACGGCCATAATAAAACATTTATTTATTTATTTATTTATTTATTTATTTATTTATTTATTTATTTATTTGTTTGTTTGTTTGTTTGTTTGTTTATTTATTTATTTATTTATTTATTTATTTATTTATTTATTTATTTATAAGTCTCCAATTAGTACTACATTGTGTTTCTCTTAAATTCTTGCAATTTGTTTTCCAAGGTTTCATTTGCATCTTCTCTTTGACGGGGTGGTTGTTACTAGATGACCATGTTCCTTTCGTTTTTCACCCCCAGTTATATTCATCCAGATGCTCTCGACGGGACAACCAAACTCATCCTCCTGTATTTCTGGTCAAAAATATGCATTTTTTGACATATACTGTGACTCCATCTCCTTCCGATTCTTTCTGTTCTTTTTGAACAATGTATATCCTTCGGTTGTTATATCCCAGTCATGGGAGTCATCCCATTGAGTTTCAGTTATTCCTATCAAGTCCTATTTACCTTCCAAAACTAAGATTCCCAACTCTTCTTGCTTATTTCCCACACTCCTAGCATTTGTATACAGACACTAGAGATTGTGTGATTTGCAGCCTGCTTTCCTTCATACATTATCAAGAATGAGAGCTGTTCAGTCTGTTCTTCTTCTTGTGCATTAGACTTCATCTCTGTTTACCCCTCAGCTTGTTTCTCCATCTCCTGTCCAATTCAATTTAAACCTGTCCTGATGACGTTCTTCATCCTGTGGTCAAACACATTCTTCCCAGTCCATGTGAGATACAACTCATCACTTGCTAGCAGTCCATCTTTCAGGAAGCATAGCCCATGGTCACAAAATCCATATCCTGCATGTCAGCACCACCTTCATAGTTAGTCAGCCACACACCTGCTCCTGTTAGCTCTCCTTGGTCACTCGCTCCATGGGGTCTGTCTCAGTTTTATTCCTTTGCTGTACTATGTTGGGATTCAGCAAACAAAAGCCTCTCCCAGTACAGTGGTGCCTCGCTTAACGAGTGCACCGTTTAATGACAAATCCGCATAGCGACGCATTTTTTGTGATCGCTAATGCGATCACATTGTGATGTTTTAATAGGCAAAACATCAAATTGTGATGATTGGTAAGCGTTTCACTTATCAATCTTCGCATTGCGATGTTTTGGGAACAGCTGATCGCCTGTTCCAAAATGGCCGCCGGGTCAACACTTACCGAATGCCCTGCCCTCACTTACCGGGTGGCGAAAATGGCAGGCGGATGGAGGATTCCCCGCATAATGGTGAGTTTTTCCCCAATAGGAACACATTAAACAGAGATGCTTGGTTCTATTTTCTTTCATACTTTTGCATTCTATTCAGGCAATTCATTGCCCTTAGATGCAATAATAATCATGTGCCATGGAGTCAGTTCTGACCTATGGTGACCCTTTCTCAGGGTTTTCCAAGTAGACAGTACTCAGAAATGGTTTATTCTTCTTCTCATCTTCTGACAGCACCGTGGGACTGTTCAGCTCACCCAAGGCAAAACGGGCTGTTTTTCTTTTCTCTGGAGGCACAGTGTGGGGAATCGAACTCCCAGCGTCTGGCTCCACAACCAGATACTGTACCTAAACCACTGACTATCCAGCCAGCTACCCTTAGATATACAATTCTTTAAAATGATATTCCAATTCTGCATCCAAAGACAGGAATTTATAAGTAAGTACTTATTTTGAGTTAGTTAACACCTAGTTCTGATGAACAACAACTGTGTTGATGTACAGTACTGTTCAGTTAGACCTTTTCATTCGTTGAAGAAAATCTTTTATCTGAACATGTGAGGAAGGAGAGAGACTTAACCTTTTTCAGTTATTGTCCGTGTGTTCAGAGCAACGGTCTGAAGGTGAAATTTCCCCTGACAATGAAGACTTGCTACACAGTCAGAAATTGAGATTGTTCAGGTTATCCAGCTGTATGGAGGCCCTCCATGTGTATCAGACCATCTTCTTGCCAGCCTGTTTCTTTCCACAGCAGAAAATAACAATGGAGGGTGGAGGGACCGGTCCTTATCTCCTCCTGATACATTTCAATTAACTCTTCTCTGAATGCTTCATCTCTCCAGCATCATCAACATCACTTTATTTATTTGTATCAGACTGCTGTGCAATTTGAACTTATGGATGTATATGAAACACAGATAAAATTTTTAAAAATTTAAAATGTTAATTAGATTATTTTTTTTACCAGAAGCAGACTACTTCAATAGCGGTTTTCTAGATCTTCTTCTGTACATGTGGTGGGGCATAAATTCCGTCTCCATAAGTGCTGCATAGGTTGAATTTCTTCACAGTTACAGAACATTTGTCCTATAACTAAGCAGCCCCATTTTACTTGATTATTCTTTGTCATCTTACTGCCTGACGAATCATCATCAAAATCAGTGAGGACAGAGAACATAGTTTTCCTCAGATGACAATTTACCTGAACTGTAAAATGAATTTCTACTTCTCATTGTTATATATTTTAATTGTGTATATGCCAAACATATGATGAAATTCTCTCTCTTGTATTTTTGCCTCCTTGATTTCTTGTTTGTCTTCTTCATTTACACACCTTCCCAACACAGATGTCACCACTGGCAGCAGAACCCTTGGCAACTGTCCCAGGGCACCATAAATCTATCAAGAGGGTGTAATGAAGTTAGATTCTGAAATGGTTTCTCATCATCTCCTTGGATCCAGCACCCAACTCTTTGCTGTTACCTCTATTACCATTCGTAAGGCCGGCGGCCATGTTGAGAAAGCAGCATGGCCTCCCCATTCTGCTATGCACAGTTTGAATTCATGCCATCCAGCCAGGTGTTGTGAATATTCCCTTGCCTTAAGCCCTACTCAGGGACGTGGTAGCGCTGCGGGTTAAACTGCAGAAGACTCTGTGCTGCAAGATCAGAAGACCAGCAGTCGTAAGATCGAATCCACATGATGGAGGGAGCTCCTGTCACTTGTCCCAACTCCTGCCAACCTAGTAATTCTAAAGCATGTAAAAATGTGAGTAGATAAATAGGTACCACCATGGTGGGAAGGTCACAGCATTCCGTGTCTAGTCGTGCTGGCCACATGACCACGGAAGATTGTCTACGGACAAACGCTGGTTCTACGGCTTGGAGATGGGGATGAGCACTGCGCATCCCCGTCTAAATGTCAAGGGGAACCTTTACCTTTAACCTTTAAGCCCTATTCAGGGATTTTGTAAAATGATTAATTTGGAAGTATAAGCAGGGAGAACGTTCTAACATTGTCCCCTGCCTGTCACTGTCTTTGCCTGAAGAATAACAGTCTGAAGAGGAGCCGGTTTGCTATCTTCAGAGCCTCTTCTCTGAGTTGGAGGCCCTGATTTTTCAGGACCACCAACCGTGTGGAGGGCTTCCCTGTGTAGCAGAAACTTTTCTCTGCCCAAGAAGACAGGTGGGCAGAGAGCCCCTAGAACTCTTTTCTTCCTTATGTTTTCCAATCACCTCCTTCTGGAATGCCTGAATAGGGCTTTACAATTACAGTACATTAACAAGTATACAGTATCTACTTTTTTTGGTGGGGGAACTTGTATCCTGTCTAATTATGAGTAGCTTTTTGGTCAAAATGTTCATCTAGGAAAAATATCATTCAGAACCCAAATCTGGAGCCATGTTTCAAGGACAATCTTGGGCTTGGAGCATCTCTCACAGGGGTATTGTGAGGATACCATATGTGGAGGTAGGGGGTAGAAGATGAAGCTATTGGAAGGGAAGGTAGAAGTCCAAATTGGCATGAGTAATAGCTCCATCTGGCTCTTTTTTTTTTTTTGAGATGGTTGATATAGGTGCTCTCTCTCTTCTGGTGCTTCTGATGCCAACGTTAGTGCTGGTTGTGGATGCAGGACCCATCATCTTTCTAGTTCATGAGGTGAGCGCTGGCTGAGGTGGGAACATGGGTGAGACAAATGTGGGAATAGAATAGAATAAAACTTTATTACGGTCTAAGACCAGCCACAAATAAAACATCAAAATATATAAATATACAGAGATTTACAAAAATATTGGGATAAAATGCAAATACTTGGTTCTGAGAACAACAGCATCAAAACATATCCCCTAAAGCAGTTCCAGGGTGCTCCTCCAGCTTTCCCCCCAGCTTTTTACCATGGCTACCTCAACTAAGTTAAAGGTAAAGGTTCCCCTTGATATTTAGTCCAGTTTTGTCCGACTTTAGGGCGCAGTGCTCATCCCTGTTTCCAAGTCGTAGAGCCAGTGTTTGTCCGAAAACTGTTTCCGTGGTCACATGACCAGTGCAACTAGACACGGAATGCCATTTACCTTCCCACCGAGGCGGTACCTATTTATCTACTCACATTTTTTTTTCATGCTTTTGAACTGCTAGGTTGGCAGGAGCTGGGACAAGCAACAGGACTCCGTCGCGTGGAATCGATCTTACAACTGCAGGTCTTCCAACTTTGCAGCACAGAGGCTTCTGCGGTTTAACCCGCAGCGCCGCCACATCCCTTCACCTCAACTAAGACGTGCCTCCAAAGGTCTTCCTCCAAGTGAGTAGTAGAATTGTCTCTCAGAGAAAAATGCCAGCGTCTCAGCATCTTCTCCCCAGGTCTTTTTCCTAGGTGGTCCATCTGTAGACACCCCCCCAAGGAAGTCATCCATTCCTGCTCCCTCTCACCAGCCCCAGCCTAATGTCTCTCTTCCCCTCTTATTTTCACTTCATCCTCCACTACCTATCCCCCTCAGCCTCATTAACAGGCCTCTTTGCAGCCATCTGCTCTCCTTCCTTCAAGTTTTCCTGGGCCACCTGAGCCGTTTCACTTTCGTAGACCTCGAAGGGGCATGAGATGAGGTCAGGATGCCCAAAGCAAAGAGCTCTATCTCACTGCCATCAGCAGCTGTGTTGAATGCCGGCTTCTGAGAAGTAAAGAATGAGATCTCCTAGGTTCACTTCCATACTACATTGTCTGAAGTGAAGAACGTTTTTAGTACAGCACTAAACATTCTGGGAACATTCATTGCAACTCCAGTTGAGCGGGAATGTCAAAGAAGGTTGACCTCAACTCACAAGGATCCCAAGATATTACAGTGGGGAACCTCACAGTCCAAAACTCTGCAAATCCATTTGCTTCCCTTACTTTGATCAGGGTTACCTAGATGCCACTGCCACACCTTGGCCACCGTGCAGGTTTTTCTCATCTCCAGGCATGAATCAGATGGATGGAGTGTTGGTCATTACTCAGCAGTCATCACTGCCTTTTGATACCCTGGTGACCAGCTATATCATCTAGCTTTGAGATCTAGTCCTGAATTTATTTGGGTATATTCATGGTCTGATGTCTGTCATGCTAGTTTCTCCAAATCATTAGAATAAACACGTGCCACATCAAGATCTATTGATTACAATCAGTAGCACTCTTTTTCCCTGTAATGCATCTACTGTTTATGGTTCACACTGGCATCATTGCTGCAAAAATTTACAGCCTTCTCTTTGGCCACACCCAGGTAGAATTTATTCTGGAATTGGCAGTGTTCTTCTACAACGTCACACACCCTCTCACTTGTTATTTTTGGTGCAGTACAGACTCGAGATTCCCTGCTATTTTGTGGAAGACATGACTTTATATTCCCCCTCTTCCCCTCACTCCATCTCCATAGCTTCTCAAGTACTGACTGGGAAGTGTACCCACCCAGCAACAAACAAGGACGATGTGGAAACAGACATGAAGCTTGCTCTGCCCATGGCTTCGGCAAAGTGTGTAGCAACACTAGAAACTCAAGATGATGCCTGGAGAAATTGGGTGAGACAGTGCATCATTACCCAAGTGGCATTTTAATAACTTTTGCAACGCTTGTGAGAGGCGGCCAAGCTTGGAACGCAGCAAGCCAGAACGTGACCAAGACTCTTGTTCTCACCAAGTTCATTTAGCAAGAGCTGGCAAGATGTTTTCTCTTCATGTAAGAAGGCAGAACGGTTCGAGCTGTCACAACACCGGGCCCACCGAGCTTTAGGTGTGGTATTTTGCATACTAGCCTGAAAAAGCTCCTCTTTGGATTATAATTCCCATCAATCGTAGTCCCCAAAATTAATTTTTCCAAGGATGACCCTTCTCTATTGTTCATTTGCTTGTGGAAGGAAGGAAGGAAGGAAGGAAGGAAGGAAGGAAGGAAGGAACGAAGGAAGGAACGAAGGAACAAACAAACAAACAAACAAACAAACAAACAAACAAACAAACAAACTTATGATGAATAGAAGGGAGGGAAGGAGGGAGAGAGAGCAAATAAGGAAGGAAGGAAGGAAGGAAGGAAGGAAGGAAGGAAGGAAGGAAGGAAGGAAGGAAGGAAGGAAGGAAGGAAGGAAGGAAGGAAGGAAGGAAGGAAGGAAGGAAGGAAGGAAGGCAGGCAGGCAGGACGGACGGACGGAAGGAAGGAAGGAAGGAAGGAAGGAAGGAAGGAAGGAAGGAAAGAAGGAAAGAAAGAAAGAAAGAAAGAAAGAAAGAAAGAAAGAAAGAAAGAAAGAAAGAAAGAAAGAAAGAAAGAAAGAAAGAAAGACCTTGTAGCAATCATTCTTACACAGTGAAACACAAGTTCCATCCTAATGATGTAACAATATTTCAGTAATGTTCAGGGAGCAACACATGACTTTCTCTTCTCCTCATATGTCTGCAAAACACCTGGTTGAACTGCTGAAAAGAGTTATTATTATGCACCATGTGTTGAACTCAGTTGGAGCACTCTCTAGTGGGTGGAGTGTCCAGGTGAAATTATGGGCTTGATTGGCAAGTGCAGTGGTTGGTCACTTTCTCCTTAAGTGTCAGCACCAAAGTTTACTATGATAGATAGATATATGATAGATAAATAGATAGAGTGGTATCTTGCTAGACAATGATAATCCGTTCCACTAAAATCGCTGTTTAGAGAAATCATTGTCTAGCAAAAAGTATTTCCCCATTGGAATGCATTGAAACCTGTTTAATGCATTCCAACGGGGATTAATCGTTGTTGTCTAGCAAAGATTGGCCATAGGAAAGCCACTTTGCGAACCGCCGATCAGCTGTTTAAATCGCTGTCTTGCAAAGCTTAGGTGCCAAAAACACCTGTTTTGCAAGTGCGGAGGGAGCTGTCAAAATCTCATCCAGCGAAAATCAGTTTGCGAAGCAGGGATCAAACATTGTCCAGTGAAATTCCCCCATAGGAATCACTGTTTTGCGAATCGCTATAGTGGTAGCAAAAAGTCAATGTCTAGTGAAGAAACTGTCATGTGGGGTAACTGTCTAGCGATGCACCATTGTAGATGATAGATAGATAGATAGATAGATAGATAGATAGATAGATAGATAGATAGATAGATAGATAGATAGATAGATAGATAGATAGATAGATAGATAGATAGATAGATAGATAGATAGATAGATAGATAGATAGATAGATAGATAGATAGATAGATAGATAGATAGATAATCATTTTACTCAATTCAGTTTTATTTATAGCCTGTTATTCCCTGAGGGCTGAAGGCAGATCAAACCTTTTCTGACAATCCACACCCCACATGTTTATATGAGTCACCATTCTGAATCTCCTGATTGCACAGAGGGAAGCCTAGAGGTATGGACTCACAAAAAGACATAGAGGCCAGCCTCCAGGGAACACCCTCCTGTTGACTTGCTACGTCGGGCGTGGCTGAATAATCCAATCATGTCTGGTGGAAAGATGTGGCAGGATGAGAAGGGTCCATCAATGATTGAGCACCCGCTCCAAAGCATCCTTCAAGATGGCAGCCGTTGCTTGAGCCACTTTTTCTTGGCACCTCTTTTCTCAGCTCCAGGCCAAGCAGTGCCACTAGTCTCCACAGTTGCAAGTATGGAAGAACTGGGTGAATGTATTTTTTTGTTTTGTTTTTAAACAAACATCTAGTGCTTCGAATTCTGAAATGGCAGCTGGTAGTTGGCAGCTTCAGAATTAGAAGCACTAGGAAAGCACAAAAATGGTCTGAAGCTCAACATAAAAAAACCAAGATCATGACCACTGGCCCCATCACCTCTTGGCAAATAGAAGGGGAAGACATGGAGGCAGTGACAGATTTCACTTTCTTGGGCTCCATGATCATTGCAGCTGGAGACAGCAGCCATGAAATTAAAAGACGCCTGCTTCTTGGGAGGAAAGCAATGACAAACCTTGACAGCATCTTAAAAAGCAGAGACATCACCTTGCTGACAAAGGTCCGCATAGTCAAAGCTATGGTTTTTCCTGTAGTGATGAATGGAAGTGAGAGCTGGACCATAAAGAAGGCTGAACAGCCGAAGAATTGATGCTTTTGAATTGTGGTGCTGGAGGAGACTCTTGAGAGTCCCCTGGACTGCAAGGAGAACAAACCTATCTGTTCTGAAGGAAATCAACCCTGAGTGTTCATTGGAAGGACAGATCCTGAAGCTGAGGCTCCAAGCCTTTGGCCATCACATGAGAAGAGAAGACTCCCTGGAAAAGACCCTGATGTTGGGAAAGTGTGAAGGCAAGAGGAGAAGGGGACGACAATTTCTCTCTTTTGCAGAAGAATGAAACCAAGATGAGACAACTAAAGATTTACACCCCTAGCCTTCATACCAATAAACGATGGAGAAGGAATTTGCTGTTTGTTCTACAAATAATTTTGCTAGCTAGTTTGAAACTCTTTGAGGTTCTCTCTAATTTCCACAGATCTACCCAAGCAAGAGCTTTAAAACTGCTCCTGATATTTGCTTTCGGATAGTATTCATATGAGTAGCATCTAAAAGCATGGTCTGTTCCCACGGAAAAGAAGGGTAGATGAGCTAAAAATATACAATAGATTAATGATTTCAAATTTAAAAAATAGTGGATTTGGCACAAAATATGGAAACGGACACAACTTTGTGGTTGGAAATCTATACATTCCATAGCTTGTGAGGTGTTCTGTGGAATGGGGAAATGGCGTTCAGCAACATGGACAAGTCTGAAAAATTGTGCAAGAAACACCGGCTGCATTTCTAAAATGTGCGCAAACCCACTTCTATCAACAGAGGCCTGTTTTTATTGACATGACGGTTCTTGCATCCTTTTAACAGATTCAGACAAAAATTGACGCCTCCCTTTCACAATTAAAGAAAACATCAGGGAACTGGCAAGAATATCAGAACTGTTTGGGATTTGTTTTTCATTTTATTAGTCTTATTATCTGATTTACTATTACTTCTGTTCTGTTGGATTTTATCTGGATTTCTGAACCACCCAGAATAGTGCCTGGGACTAATGAGGTGGTATAGGAATGACTGATTGATTGACTGATTGACTGACTGAATGAATGAATGAATGAATGAATGAATAGTCAGATTGAAAGGGATCAAACAACTTTGTCTACTGTTAGCAGATGTCAAGGTAAGGTATTATTGACTGGGTTTTTAGTACTACTTATGTTCTCTCTTTTGGGTTTTCCATTTCTTAGAGTGCCATTTGTTTTTCCATTTTAATATTTGTACACTTGCTGTTCTGATATTGCCTTTTAATGATGTAAGCTGGCTCATTGTTCTTAGCTTTAAATATTGTCTTTTAATGAAGTAAACCACTGTTGTCTACTAATCGTTTTCAGCTGTAAATATCGTCTTTCAATGTTGTAAGCCGTGTTGGGTCCTTACAACATGGTTAAAAATATTTTAAAATGAAATATTTTAAAATATTTTAAATAAAATATTTTAAATAAAATAAATAAATCAGTTAGTAATTAAAACATTGGTGGTCATCACTGAAATACAGAAGTTGTTTCACAATCTTCACAAGTCAAAAATGGAGCTTGGAATTAATTGGAAGACCGTTTCCAGGATCAACTCATGAATACAGCTGCTGGCCCATCTGACTAGGGAAATGCAGGAGCGGCAGTAAGAAAATGTAGTATCTCTGAGCCCTGGAAGTTATGCTTTGGTTGGGAGACGACTCAAGAGTCAGCTGGAACAAGCTTGGCCCCTTAAAGGCAACAACATTCTTAAATAAAAATTCTGCCATGGAAGTCGCTCAGCACCAAAAATTCACTTTTCTTGAGATCTGTCGTTCTTCTTGCCAAATTGAGCATTTGCTCCACACGTACTTCATTCAGCCACTGATTGAGCCACCCAAAATGAGACAACTTCTGAACATTTGCCTTTAGCTGCTTCTTTTATCTCATTTACTCCATCTCTACTGCTTAATTGTCTACCTCTAATGGATACTGCGAAGATTAATTAGTGAATGTTTGTGGTATGCTTTGGAGATGTCAAGTGCTACTGTGTTTAAAAGAACTGTATTATTAAAAGCCGGAGGGTTTCACTGTCTTTCTCACAATGAAATAGAGGAGGGGCCCTTTACATGTGAAATAAGGTAACATTTAATTGTTAATTTCATTTTTTTAAAAAAACCTCATCAAACCTCAATTATAGGTTACACCCTGTTTGTGAGTTAATCGACCCCTCCTAAGAGGCATAAATTGTTGAATGCCAGCAAATTGAAGTATTTTGTTTCATGTGGTATTCGGGTGAACAATAAATTAAGGACATGGGATATGGTTGCAAATGTAGAATAGAGCAAACAACTTAGACAAGTTACTTTTTTTTTTTGAATATAGAAGTCTCACAATAGGCCCCCCTGCCCCCAATCCCTGCTACTATGGCCAGTAGCTGAAATAGACATTCAAATGCTCTTGTTTAAAATAATGGTGGTTTTTTTTTTTTGCTGGGCCAGGTAAATCATTTATGGGTGTGAAAGCTGGACAGTAACAAAAACTGAGAGGAAAAAAAATGATTCGTTTGAAAGGTGGTGCTGGAGGAGAGCTGGACTGCTAGAATGACAAACAAGTGGGTCCTAAATCAAACCAAATTAGCACTATCTCTGGAGGCAAACAAAGATAAAACTGAGGCTATCTTACTTTGGGCACATCATGAGAAGGCAGGATTATCTGGAAAAGGCTACAACGCTGGGTGGAAGGCAGCAGGAAACGAGGAAGATCAAATATGACGTGGACTGTCTCAGGAAGCCATAGGCTTGAATTTACGAAAGATGAGCAAGGCTGTTGAGGACTGGACATTTCAAAGATCTCTCGTTCATAGGGTTTCCATGAGTTGGGGGTAAGCTGACAGCACATGTCAACAGAGTAAATCACAGTAGAGTAGGCATACCTTGCTTTAGGTAAGGTAAAGATTCCCCTTGACATTTAGTCCAGTCGTGTCCGACTCTAGGGGGTGGTGCTCATCTCTGTTTCCAAGCCATAAAGCCAGCCTTTGTCCGTAGACACTTTCCGTGGTCACGTGGCCAGTGTGACTAGACATGGAATGCCGTGACCTTCCCACCAAGGTGGTACCTATTTATCTACTGTCCTCAGCTGCTGTTCCCTGGCTTGGAAGAAAACATAAAAACTGCAGAGCACAATTAAATTCAACACGCCCCCCCCCCGAAGAATATCCCTTATTGCTTACTTGTCTTCAACTGGCACTTACTGTTTCAATAATTCACTCAGAGGCACTGGTGAGAGAAAGAATTAAAAAACTCAATTTACATTTCTGAGTAGATCAAATACATCAATATTAATATACTAATATTATATGCAATAATATAATGGTACATAATCCTCATCTACCAGATAAAAATTTGAGAAGGAAAAAAAATCAATGCAGTTTGAGTTTAATTTACTTTTTTGGGTATGATAATAACCCTCCCCTCATGTCTCCCCTTCCCCAAAAGCACCCTAAGTGAGGAACCCCTCCATCCCCAATTTGATTCAGATTAAAATAATGTATCTGTGGGCCAAGAGGATTACAGTAAAATAGCATTATGTATACCATATTTAATATAAGAAATATAAAAATAATGGCAATTAAAAATAACCATGGTGACCCCACTTCATGACCCCCTTGGGGGTCCCAACCCCTAAATTAGGAAACTGTGGACTAACTACATGATTGTACACTGACACTAACACTAACAGCCACTGAACATGGACTGAAAAAAAGAGCAGGGAAAGGGGCCTTAAGTAAAGAGGCGGGTCTCTCTTCGAAATCTGAGGCAGAGAGAGAACACCACTGGTTGCTGCTGGATTGATTGACAGTCACCAGAAATGTCTCTCCTAGCCAAAATCTCTCAAAGGCAACATGTGATGATTGCAGTAATTCCAACAGAACCTGTTGAACATTCAGAAGCACGTTTTCTTTCTCATTTTTCCATCCTTTGTATACATAACCCAGTCTTACATGGGCCAAAATTCCCGCTGGCGCAGCTCCGTCTGCATTCTGGTCCTGATAGTGGTGATTTTTGGACATTAAAGGCTTCCTCCGTCACCCAAAGGCCCCCAAAGTCCCCCCTCCCCAGGCCCAGAGGGATCCCCAGGGAGCCTCGGAACTGGGGAAAGGGAATAGGAATCTTTTAAGTAAAGATCAAAAGCCGTGGCTGATGACATCATCAGTCTTACATGCACAGAACTCTACCGAGAGGATTCTGCCCATGATTGATTGATTGATTGATTGATTGATTGATTTACTTACTTACTTACTTACTTACTTACTTACTTATTTATTTATTTATTTATTTATTTATTTATTTATTTATTTGATTTATTTATTTGATTTATTTATTTGATTTATTTATTTATTTATTTGATTTATATCCCCACCTATCTGGCCTAATAGACCACTCTAGGCGGCTTAATCAATCAATTTAAGCTTAATCAATAGAGTAGCAAATCGTTGGCCATCCAAAATTGCCAGTGACAACTCTGTTTTTCAGTACGTAACTGTTAGGATGGTTTATAACTGTCGGTAAGAGAACAGCACTGATTGTCTGTTGGCTTCACTTCACTTTGTTTCTACTGTTGGATCACCCTGACTTATTCAATATAGCTTGGAAATAGAGGGTTTGCTAATTCCACGTTGTTCCATCAGCCAGAATAACCTCATATGTTCTTTGGAGAGCATTATGGAGCTCAGATTTTTTTGTTTGTTCCACACAATATGTTCTGGGTAGATTTAAATTATTTTGTATTCGCGAAGGCTTTCACGGCTGGGATCTAATGGTTGTTGTGGGTTTTTCGGGCTTCTTGGCCATGTTCTGTGTTCAGAACACGGCCAAGAAGCCCGAAAAACCCACAACAACCATAAAATTATTTTATTTGCAGGAGGTTTTTCACTATTTGTTTTTTACATTGACCTCAGAGAGTGGAAACATGAGACAGTGCGTCCCACACTGGTGGAGTCTCCTGCTGGATTCCTCTAAAGAGATCTTTAAAAACACTTACCAGACATGAAATGCCATGGGACTTAGCGGGACATCCTTCTGAACAAACATGCAAGGAACAACCTTACTTTATAAACTCACAGTATAACCGTACTTGAAATATTGTGTATGATGCTATAAACGTACATGATCTTCATCTAATGACCAACAAATTGTGCAACTTAGTTTCACCATGTTCTATGAGTAGGTTGTGTCTGTGATATATAAGGCTCTTGGCTGTACTTGGAAAGGATCCAGTATTGCGTCCAGCATCAAGAAGGGGGCGTGTGAAAACAAGCCCATGTCTCTCTGTTATTTACTATGTGTTGACAATGTGCTAAGAAGCAAGGACAAATTAGGAGAGCTGCTGCCGTGATGACTGTTATTGTCACGGTTGCCTCAAAACTGTTGAAATAGTCTCTCTCAGTGTAATTCAGTGCACTGCAAATCCAGGATATATGTGTGTGCAAGTAGGAACCACCTTAATAGAGCTTTCAAGGAAAATAAAGTAGCTGAAGAGTGATTCTACCACTGCCCCTCCCCTCCCTCTGTGAGTGTCCATATTCAAGTAGAGATTTGAACCCACATCTCCTGAGTTTGTTACTTTATCCACTACTACACCACACTAGGTATAGGACAGAATTCTAAATCTCGAAATCCAATTGGGAATCTCAAACAGGCCAGAGCTATTCGAACAATGGAATTAGTGGAAGCGTTGAGTCACCCTTTGGCAATTATTTCAATGGGTGTATTCTAGCCGGTGTTAGAGATTGGGATTAGGGCATTCCTCTTATCACATATGGGTGATAAGAGGAAATTAATGGAGTTCATTTAAGCAAGGAGAAGGTGCTCCCAGCCATTGATCGGCTTCATTTTGTTAACTCCATATTTGGTCTGCCTTGGGTCCCCTAAGAGGAAAAGGGGGGGGGGGATCACATTTGCAAAAACATGATTTTAGGATGCATTAGCAGAAATACAGTCTCCAAATCCCGTGAGGTACTAGTCCCCCTCTATTCGGCACTGACTTCATCTAAAGCACCGTGTCCAGTTCTGGACATCACACTACAAGAAGGATGCCAATGAACTGGAGCGCGTTCAGGGGAGGGCAACAAGGAGGATCAGGGGGGCTGGAAACCAAGCCCTTTGAGGAAAGCCTGAAAGAACTGGGCATGTTTAACCTTGAGAACAAGGGGAGATAGGATAGTACTTTTCAAATACCTGAAAGGCTATCATATAGTGGAGAGGTAGGATCTGTTCTCCATCATCCCAGAGTGCAAGACATGTAAGAATGGGCTCAAGCAACAGGAAACCTTTTTATTTTTATTTTATTTTATTTTTGCTTCTTTAAAAAAAAGAAGCAAAAGCTTCTTTTGCTCAGGAAAAGCTTCTTAACCGCTAGAGCACTACAACAATGGAACCAATTATTTCAGGAGGTGGTGAGTGCTCCAAACACTTGAGGCCTTCAAGAGAAAACTGGAAATCATCAGTCAGATCTGCTTTGATTTGGATTCCTGCCTTGTGCAGGGGGTTGGATTGGATGGTTTTATAGGACCCTTCGAGCTCCATCATTCTGTGATTCTATTTTAAAAAGGTACAACCCCTTCCCCAAGATTAATGTTTCAAGAACTAGGCTGGCTATGGGATCCTGGGAGTTGTTGTCAAAAAACAAATAAATAAACATTTCCTGTCTTAGATCTCAGGAAATCAACCCGGAGTGCTCACTGGAAGGACAGATCCTGAAGCTGAGGCTCCAATACTTTGGCCCTCTCATGAGAAGAGAAGACTCTCTGGAAAAGACCCTGATGTTGGGAAAGTGTGAAGGCAGGACGTGAAGGTGACAACAGAGGACAAGATCGCTGGACAGTGTCATCGAAGCGACCAACATGAATTTGACACAACTCCGGGAGGCAGTGGAAGACAGGAGGGCCTGGAGTGCTCTGGTCCATGGGGTTACAAAGAGTTGGACACGACTTGATGACTAAACAACAACATCTTTGATCTCAATATTTCAAGCCATGCCTCTCAGAGCCTCATCAACAAGGACACCTCCTACCTGGAGTGCTGTTTCGCTCTCCCCTTCTGCAGCTCCTTGCCAGAATTTGAGAAAATGAGTTTTTAGGATTGCAACTCCCAGCTTACTCAATGGGTGTTGAGAATCCATCCTATTTATTTTATTTATATCTTTGTTTCATTTATGGGCTGCCTTCCTCCCTGTGAAGAGGACACAAGGTGTGTCACAGTGTCAAAACAAGACAAAAATTAAAAGCACCATGATTTACACCTTAAAAACAATTAAGCTATCATAATAATATAATTATTATTAAAATACATTGAATGATTTAAAGCATTTAAAGCTGCAAAAGAAAGCTTACTTATCTAAAAACCAGCAGCCAGGGATTCAGTTGTGGTTACTGAAATCCTGCCTGGGTCTTCAACTGCTAGTGGAGGGCATTCCTCAACCTGGGAGCTGCCACAGAGAAGGCCCTCCAATTGTAAGCCGCCTAGAGTGGTCTAGTATGACCAGATAGGCGGGATAGAAATAAAATAAATAAATAAATAAATAAATTGTGTTCCCACCAGATGGGTCTGCGTTAGCATTCAGACAGAGCGGAGTGTCTCCTCTGAAGATCTTAAAGAGGGGGGAGGCTATTTAGACAAACCATATCTGCAAAAAGCTAGTATCTGAACAGGAGAGGAACAAAAACAGAAAACAAGTGTCTTCTCTCTTTTTGAAGCAAAGTGCACATAAAGCAAGCGCAAAAGGACTGGCTGATGGATTGACAAGAAAGAAACAACCCATTGGATGCTTCTAAGTCTGCCTGTGGAACAAGGCAGACTCTACCCTAGTTGAGTTACTCAGTTGATAAAATCAGCACACCTCACAAACTAAAACTTACTGAGGATTTTTATAGCTACCATGTAGTCAGTAGAACATAGTGCCCCAGTTGCCATGCTGTCAGATTTTGGTGATGCTGCAGCATCATCAGTGAAACAACCTTGGTTCCCCTAGAACACAAGGCTCTCTGTGCTGAGTTTTCAAGGTGGATGACTGCATTTGGGGAAGGCTTTAGGAAGCCAATTATATTTTGAACACAAAGCACCTTATTCTCTATGAACTGTGGTTTGCGTAGGAAAAAAATACATTGTTGTTGCCACTGCATATCGGTGGAAATGCACTGAAATGCACTGAAAACTGCAGGAGATTCTTGCAGGAGAAAGACTTTCACTGATCTGGCCATGCCAACTTCAGGTTGCACAATTCTGTAATATAAAATTTCTCCCCCTCCACACACATACACAGCAGTCATCTAACAGTGCTACATCTAGTTGCCAACATTATGAGCCAGTCAAGAATGATAATGATATTACAGCCAATGAACACACCATGGTATGGCAATCCTCTTTCCTGCACTCTATTTAGTAACTTCCCATCAGCCTCTTAACATGCTTTGGATCAGCTCTCTGAGATCAGAGGAGTGATACTTCAAAGGCGCGTAGGTATTTTTAATTAATGCTCACACCAACCTGTTGCCATACCCCTGCACCCAATGATGCTTCAAGGACAGAGGCAGGAACAGATGCCAAGTGAATGAAGTGTCTTGCTTTATCTCATCTCATCCATCTCTGTCATTTAAAAACCTGTGATTAACTTCGATTCTTACTAGAGATGGGGACGAATATAAAAACGGATCAGTTTTTCTGACGAATATAGCCAATTCGTCATATATTCGTTGATCTGTATTTGTAAAATTTTAAACCAGGATGAATATGACTTGATGAATATTTCCCTGGTTTAATTTGTGGATCCGTTCATATTTTTGAAGGCTTTCACGGCCAGGATCTGATGGTTGTTGTGGGTTTTTCAGGCTCTTTGGCCGTGTTCTGAAGGTTGTTCTGTCTGACATTTTGCCAGTCTCTGTGGCCGGCATCTTCAGAGGACTGGAGTAGCAACTCTGTCCATGCTCTGTTGCTGTTTGTTGGATAATCGAGTATTTATAGCTGTGGGAACAGCTTTTGTCCTTTTCAGGAGATAGGGTGATGATGGTGATCTGCGTGTTTTTGTTGTGGATGTATTGTTGTAATAAGGGAAAGAGGTTATCTGTCACTGTGATTGATGGGTGTCGTTAGCTGGTCTTTTTTTTTGCTACAATGATCCCTGGTCCTTGTGGCTGGGTAGAGTTTGTTGACCTTTTGCAGGCTGTATTTTTCAGTGCTGGGAGCCAGGTCTTGTTAAGTTTTAGACTTTCTTCCTTTTTGTTGAAGCTCTGTTGGTGTTTGTGGATTTCAATGGCTTCCCTGTGCAGTCTAACATAATGATTGCTGGTGTTGTCCAGTACTTCAGTATTCTGAAGTAGAATTTCATGCCCAGCTTGTTTAAGGCATGTTCAGCTACTGCTGATTTTTCCGGCTGTTTTAGTCTGCAATGTCTCTCATGTTCTTTGATTCTGGTGTGAATCCTGCATTTTGTGGTTTCAATATATACCTGTCCACAACTGCAAAGTATCCGGCAACTGGGTTGCTCTTCATATTATGATTAGGAATGGGATTAGAGAAGATGGAGCTGTTATCAAGGGTTAGGAATATGAGTACACTGCAGGATCAGATCTAAACTTCAGATAGTCCACTATCCTCTTCCAACTATGGGAGTACAAAAGGAGGCCACAAATCCTCTCCATTCTAGTTTGATCCCAGTAGATCCCACTCAAGGTCTTATTCTTTCTGAAGCTTCAAGATGCCATTTAGTTACCCCATGGCCATAAAGCACAATCTCCTCCCGAATTAACCTGCTCATTTAGGGCAATCATATTCAGAGGCCCTACCTCATGGACCACCATCAGGCATGAGTCTGATAGGATGCAAAGCAGTGCTTTTACTGGAGTAGGTTCATTGAATCAGTTTGCCATGGGGCAGAAGTAGGTCATTTAAATCCTAGAGATTGCTGATGTCATCACTGGTATAAGTTGCGTAACAGGATTTTGGCCACGGATTTAGAAGATACAAACAATTGATTTTAGAGATATTTTAACAGGATTTTTTTCATGCCATTCTCACAGCAATCCAAATTTTAGGCAAAAGTAACTGAAAAGCAACAAAAAATGGTTGGGTTTGAACTTAACCAGAATTCTTCAAGAATTCCCAGAAGGAATTCCCAGAGGTCCAGCCTACAGACACACACCTGCTGTGGACAACTTCATTTCACTGATTCAGAAAAGGTGCCAACTTCCTTCTAGGACTTCATCTCCCTTGATGCAGAGCTTCCTGGGGGCTGTAGTTTCATTGTACTTTGTGCTCTACAAGAGGGCATCTCCTGATGAACCATCACACTCAGGAAGCATTGTGGCAATTTCTTCCCAGGAAGCATTGCAGCAGGAAATAAAGGCCCAGAAGAAGGCCTAGAAGTCCTACCCAGGTGAGTGAAATGACAATATCTGAATGTATGTGTTTCCAGAGTTTTGCCTGGGGAATTCTTGGAGAATTATGGGATTTTGGATTTTTTTTTTTTAAAAAAAGGACAGGATACTCATAAGAAACATCAGTAGTGACAGCAGTGCACCAAAAGAGAAGAAAAAACAAAAATGTGAAGGAAGGGGGGGGGAGAGCTCTTGACATCTTAAAATGAAGTTCTGTTCTAACCACAAATATGCTGGTATTCTATTCATCTGCCACACACACACACACACAAAATCCTGCTAGTGTAATTATCAATATTGTTAAACAGAAAGAGGAAAGGCAAAGCTGAGGCAATATGCTATACCAAAAGAGGTATCTCGCCTTGCTCTGTAAATATGAAAAGTGCTGGATACCGAGGATGGTAACTCCAGTCACAGGACTCGCCGTGGACTTAATTCGCATTAGCAACCCGACTCGTGGTTGGTTTTCAATGACTCGGACTCTACTTGCAACTTGGAACCCACCCACCTCTCCCTTCTTTTGAGGCAAAACGCTTGCTTTTAATCGGAACTCAGACTTGAAGCTTGGGACTTGGGATTTCATACCAATGACTTGGACTTGGGACTTGATACCAAAGATATGGACTCAGAAGGACTTGGGAGTCAGACCCAAAGACTTGCCAACATCCTCGCCTGATACAGCCTGGTGACGTTATTCAAAGATCCTAGTTAGCCTCTCAATGGTTGGAATGTCCAACTCTTGGACTGCATCCAGTCTCCTTCTCCTTTTTATTGATTTTGGTCTGCATTTCCTGGCACAGCATTCTTTTGCTTTCCCTTTGTCAGACCCGAGAATGCCATATGGAACATGTGAGATGCCATATGGGTGGCCAGGGACTCTCAGTATCTCTCTGTGATTGCCTCATGACTCCATAAAGAGCCCTGGTTTGCTCCCTATTTACACATTGGGGTAAACATCCCGAACTAGGTAAAGGTAAAGGTAAAGGTTCCCCTTGACAGTTTTTGTCCAGTCGTGTTCGACTCTAGAGGGCAGTGCTCATCCCCGTTTCCAAGCCATAGAGCCAACATTTTGTCCGAAGACAATCTTCCCTGGTCACATGGCCAGTGCGACTTAGACACGGAACGCTGTTACCTTCCCACCGAAGTGGTCCCTATTTATCTACTTGCATTTGCATGCTTTCGAACGGCTAGGTTGGCGGGAGCTGGGACAAAGCGACAGGAGCTCACTCCATCATGTGGACTTGATCTTACGACGGCTGGTCTTCTGACCCTGCAGCACAGGCTTCTGCAGTTTAGCCCACAGCGCCACCACATCCCTCTAAATATCCCAAACTACGCATCCCAAATTTCAGTATTTGAAAATCTGAGGCTAAAGCATGCAAGGGTGTTTTATACATGGCAGTATTGGGTAGTTAGCAAATTTTCTAGGGCATCAAAAGTTAATAACTGCTATTATTCAAAAGGTGACTGATTTGCAAAGCTAGGTAGCTGGAAGATGCAACCATTCTGAGATCTCACCGGAACACTTTGGGTGCCAAAAGTGTTTTGTACGCAATACCTCAAGTAATCCTGAACAAACTCTTTTTGGTATTACTGTAATCTCCACATGTAGATGGGAAAGATCAGATCTGGAGGTGATCAGTTGTTTAAAGAGCTAAGCTTTGCAGGCAATCACGTATTGCATCAGAAAACTTGTGACACTGTACATCTATCCGTTGGAAAGGTGCCACCGAATTCTTGATTGTTGTCCAAGTTCCTATGCCACTCAGTACCACTTGCTGGGCAGTACCAGATCTGAGTGGAGTATTGTTTTCGTGGCCTCCTTCTAGACTTCCCAGAGATATTTGTGAAGGGTTGTGCCTTTGTGGCACATGTTTTGTATGCAAAGGCTCTGTCCCTGGAACCTTTAGTTAAGGTTGGGAAAGACTTCCCTCTAGAGGTGTGAAAATCAGCATCTTTCATTGCCATCAACATTGGTCTCTGGCAACAGATGGGAAACCTTGACATCTGAGCACTCAGCCTGGAGGCAGGCGGTGCATGACGGCCTCTCCCAATTTGAAGAGACCCTTGTCCAGCAGGCCGAGGCAAAGAGGCAGTCCCAAAACCAGCCAAACCAGGGAGCTGGACAGGGGACAGGCTGTATTTGTCTTCAGTGTGGAAGGGATGGTCACTCTCGAATTGGCCTCCTCAGCCACACCCATACAGGGCACGTTACCATAGTGTCTCGAGACTGAAGGATGCCTAATCATTGCCATCACTCTCCTCAGAAACCTATTCACATTTCCTCACAATTCCTTGTTGAGATGTGAATCTCTTGCCTCGTTCCTCATGTACTTTGGTGAACATTTTTGTGTTTTTTCTCAGCATGTTAGCATTTTAATGATAATAACATCATGAACAGTTTTTTCCATAATAACTAAGGCCTATTTGGGTGTATTTTCTCAAATATATTTTATTTCATTATATATCATTTATTTTAGTTTATTGCAATTTGCAAATTGCACTACAGTGGTGCCCCACCTGACGACGATAATACGTTCCAGGAAAATCGCTGTTAAGTGAAATTGTCGTCAAGTGAAAAAAAAACCTTTGGAATGCATTGAAAACCGGTTAATGCATTTCAATAGGGAACTACCTCATCGTCCAGGGAAGATTGCCCATAGAGAACCGCCAATCAGCTGTTTAAAATTGCTGTCTTCCGAAGCTTCTGTCTGGAAAACAGCCATTTTGCGAAGGGAAGCCATTTTGCGGAGCCGGAAAAAACATTGTTTTGCGAACAAACGGTTTGCGAAGCAGGGACCTAATCAACGTAAAGCGGATTTCCCCCATAGGAACCATCGTTTTGCGATCGCAATATCAATCGCAAAAAAGTCATCGTCAAGCGATTTCGACATCATGCGGGGTAAGCATCTAGTGGGGCACCACTGTATATGTGTTGAGGTGTTAAAATATTACCTGTACATATTTGTTTAATAGGTACCAAACACACACACACCCAATTCCCTTCAAGAACATCACAAAATACATTGGCTTTTTGCAGAGTAAAAGAAATAATGTTGTGGTCCTCCATTCTCCTGTGGGCGGACATGAAAACCAATGATTTACATCCTTGCCCCCAGAGAGTAAAAATATGACCCTGGAAGAGCTGGATTTGAACCTTTGGCCTGGGATTTTCCCACCTCTGATGCAGGCCACCTAGGTGTATCAATAGTCTGACTATACTGCATTAGCTGGCTTCGTAAGTTCACCACTATGAGAAAGAGGACACTGGAGGTGATACAATTTTGGCTCCAGCTGTGCTTTTCTTATGTTCTAGACCAGTGGTTCTTAACCTTTGTTACTCGGATGCTTTTGAACTGCAACTCCCAGAAACCCCAGTCAGCACAGCTGGTGGTGAAGGCTTCTGGGAGTTGCAGTCCAAAACTCCTGAGTAACCCAAGGTTAAGAACCAGTGTTCTAAACCAGTGGTGCCCAGCCTTGGTTCCCCAGATGTTCTGGGACTAAAACTCCCAGAAGCCTTCATCCTTCATCATAGTTGTGCTGGGCAGGATTTCTGGGAGTTGTAGTCCAGGAACATCTGGGAACCCAAAGTTGGAAGCCAGTGGTCTAGAAGAACACAACCCCCAATGATGTATTTGAGCTTCAGGGACTTTACCACTAATTCAGACATGATCTGATATCTAGCAAGCTTGATTCCTACTTAGGTGAAACACCTGACTCACATACCATGAATACTTTTCTCTCCTTCATATTTTTTATGATGCTCTTATTTGGTGGGGATAAGGGGGGGTTGAGGTAATTAAAAGGTGCATATAAATTACCTGCATTCTTCCTTTTAATAATGTGGTAGAAAGTTAATGGTGATGATGTGTCTCTTTAGTCATCTATAATGTTAATTACTGAAGATTAGCTGGCAATTGGCGATATGATTCACAAAGTCCTATTGTTAAGCAAATCTGTAAATCTGTTTGATTTAGGTGAAACGAGGATGTGAGAGGTTGTACAGAAAGAGGCGGGATGGGTGGGGGGGAAGAGGAGGGGGGGAAGAGATGAAAGACATGACACCGGTATAATAGGTGCTTCTGCTGTTCAGAAGACCAAGGTTTATAGCAGTCAACCTGGTGGATAAAATTTTGGAGAGTGAGGATTCGGCTGAGAGATTAGATCAGCTACAAATTGCTGAATCTGATGACTTAGATAAAAATTTCACCAGAGGCTTCAAAAGAAGGAGAACGTGTTTTGTTATTGCCCCATACAATGTAAAGCTTGGTGGAGAATAATATATAGTGACAACCTACCTGGATTCTATTTCTGGGCTCTCCTGGACAGTATACTGAGGGGGGAGGCACAACCTACTTGAAATCAGCATACATTGCAGGTGGTACAAATTTTTGCATGAACTATGTGAGGCACTCAAAAGACATACCTCTAGCCACTGAAAATCTTGCCTTACCTCTTTATGCACAGTTCCTCTAGGACTATATAAGAATGAGGTCAGCACGCATAACTTGAGAACTAGTGACTTTGGTTTATTGTTTTTGTAAAAAAAAAAAAAGGTAGAGAGAAAGAGAGAGTGAAGCTTGGATTTAGAATGCCAGAATAATTTCTGTCTTATGTGTATTGGGAGGAAAATGCATGATGTCTGTAAATTTCTCTTCCAATCCCACAATTGTTGTAAGCCGCCCAGAGACCTTTGGGTAGTGTGTGCAGCATATAAGCGAAATAAATAAATAAATAAATAAATAAATAAATCAATCAATCAATCAATCAATCAATCAATCAATCAATCAATCAATCAATCAATCAATCAATCAATCAATCTGATTTTTCCCTTGTCAACTCCCTCCATTGTTCAGGTTCTACATCTGTTCATGGCAAACAAGAATAGCACAATATGAATAATCTTGGCATTGTCTCCAGCTGCACATCCTTACATGTACAGATCTTTTCCATTCTAGTTCCCTTTCAGCCATTCATGCATTAAAGGGCACTTTAAAGATGAGTAGCAGAATTTTGATAGGACTTGTTCAAATGTTATGCTGTTTTCCCATCGGACCACAAAGTAGTTTCTTGGAAAATAAGAGAAAGATCAGCAGAATAAATTGACCCAAGTTACTCTTTCCACATTGCAAGGAGTGACACTGTTACAAACTGAGCAATGGGTAAGAGGAAGGCATTGCTCAGAGCAAGGGGGCAAAATAACATTGCAAATAATACGGCAATTCATACTAATTCTTGGGATGTAGCATGGGTGCCTACTGTCCAAAAGAAACAGCATTCACAAGACATATTGTGCCTAAATCAGCTCTCCAGGCTGAGACTTTATAATATATTACAGAGAATGACTATCCAGGAACTGTTCAGTTAGGTAGCATCCATCAGATAGACGTAATCCCTTGGTTCTGCAAAGCACACAAGCAGATAGTTAACTTTAAATATATGAGCAATTATCTTGACATTGGTGGATTTAAATGCTTAAACAGTAGCACCTTCCATTACCTGCTTTTATGGAAACTGCCTAATCTACCCAGCAGAATCAGGTAGCTGTGTCAGAAAGGCAGCCTATACCTAAAAGAAAAATAAAAGCAAATAAATAAATAAACAGAAGCCCTGAAAACATCACGAAGACTACAACACTGACTACTACACTGGTGACCAAAAAGGATCATTTCCCCTTACATCAACCCATTACTTGGGAAGGAGCCAGATGTATGTGAAAGTTTCTGAAAAGAAATCAGCATGCGTTTCCATTTTAAATAAGCCTTAAGTAATTTATGGTCAGGAGCTTCTTGGTCAACTGTTTGTTGATGAGGCTAATTGTTGTGTTTTGGTTGTGTCCCTGGGTGTGTTTTGGTTGTGTCCCTGGGTGTGTTTTGGTTGTGTCCCTGGGTGTGTTTTGGTTGTGTCCCTGTTCTTGTGCCTAGCTGTGCATCTGAGATATGTCCCAATAAGTCACTTAACTACTGTTTCTTGCAGAAGCTACATCAACCTTTTGAAAACACCACAAAGGGGCAAGCCTATGTTATTTAGAAGGAACTTTGTACAATGAGTAGTATAAACGAGTTACTTTTAAAAAAAGGAAAAATCTAGTAATGTCAATGGCTTACTTTTTCTCAAAGCACAGCTAATGCTACCAGATTTGCTTTAATGTTTCCAAGCTCTGCTTAGAAAAATTCCCCGGTCTTTATTCTTCTCCTTCCTCCTGCAGTGCATGAAATAGAACAGGACAATATAACTGAAAAGCCACATATCTCTAACTAATAAGATCTTGTGGACAAAATGGGAAGAAAGAGGTATGAGAACAAGAGCAGACAAGAAAGGAAGGCAATGGAGAAGATGTGAACATGATGTATCATCTCAGTAAATAGTGTATAAGGGGAGTAACTTTTCTTATTTAGCAACATGCACTATCTAGAAAAATATATTCCCGTCACCGCTGATATGAGAGCTGATAAGCAAAGAAAAACAGATCCTTGCCCCAAGGATCTTAGATTCTGAATGTTTCAGGTTGGGAGAGTCAGCTGGTGGAAGAGTCCATTTCAAGTACTCTGATTAAAGGTGGGCCTGAGGGCTTCCATGAGCGCGGCTGAAGGCTCAGCTGATTTCAGTTTTACATTTCCTTGTGTCCTTAGGGTTCAAATTCAGTTGTTCATCTTACAGCAGTCCCCGGGAACATGCGTAAGTATTGACTCATCAAAGTGTCATTGGTTCAATGGGTCTAGCTGGGAGTAACTACAGATTTAACCCTAAACATTTATGTTTGAATTGTTTCCGTTTCTCTGGGTTCTGATTTCTGTTTTTCCCAGACTGGATGGCAGGGAAATGATGAAGATAAGGAATTTTCATAAGGAAAGCCGCAGTTCTTAACACCCACTGAGCACAAGTTGCTTACAGTATACTGCTCTGTAACATAGGGTCGTGATGTAAGTCTGGGAAGATTAATTTTGACTAGAGCTGGACACAAACTGAACTATGAACCAAAAAAGCCCGCACAACGGGGTTGGTTTGGGTGTTTGGTTAGTGGATCCTCTTTTGTTGAAATGAAGTGTTGAATGGATGCCCCCTGCCTGCTACCCCCCCCCCCCCGTTGCGTCTCTACCTAGTCCTGACTCCTTCTCTTTTGCTACCATCTTTAGAGAGAGTAGTTCGGCTTCCCTTCCAGGATCCGGGCCTGCGGTCTCTGCACATGTGCATGCCTATCAGCCAGGGAGGAGACAGGAGTATCAGAAAAGGGATGGGGTGTTAGTTTCCACCACCCCCCCAGCACAAACCAGAGAAATGTTTTGTGAGCTGATTCATTTTTACAGGTTTTGGAGGTAGTTCTTGGTTCGTGGGTAGCCACAAACCTCCCAGATTCATTGTTTTTCGGTTCATGCTCATCTCTAATCTTGAACATAAAACTGAAGCATGTTGATTGGCATATTAAATGGTCAGAACCGGAGGATTTCCCTTGCCATTCCATTTTTTCAGTGTTCCCATTTGTTTTTCATATTTCAGTAGCCCGTGATCAAATGTGGTGACCAGACCAGACCACTATCTGCGCTGTGGCAGTACAACGATACAGCACTCCGAACGTTTCCCAGTAATATTACATCCAACGTTATGGAGTCAAGTATTGTCTCTGTAATGCAGATGGGAAACTAGCAGCTTGATTGTGCACATGTTTCCTCAGAAGTAAGTCCCATTGACTTCAACGGGATGTATTCCCAAGTGAGTAAGACAGTGTGCATAGGTGTAGGAGTGTTGCCTGAGGCGGAGCGATAGTTGCCTCCTACCGAACGAGTAGGAAGCAGAGGTAAAATTTCAACAGCCGGCTCATTAGCTGCTTTACCTGCTCTCAAATATTAATGTTTGACTAAAATATTTGACTAAACTATCTAATTATAATATCACTCTCACTCTGATAAGGATAAACAACTCCTCCATCATCCTGTTGAAGAATCGGATCCTTATCTGCGTGAGCAGGCTTCTCATCACTGGGAGTTTAATATAAATTCATTAGAATATTAATCCTGATGCCTTTTTGTCAAAATTAATTTGATGTGCCAATTCTATCTATTTCAAATGTTAACTGTCTGATTATCAGCTGAATCCTGCTCTCTCTCTCTCTCTCTCTCTCTCTCTCTCACTCACACACACACACACACACACGCACACACACACACACACACACACACCCCTCCTGAGGACAAAATGTGTGCCAGCTTGGAAGTAATAATTATAGTTATATGCACCAAAGTGTTTATTAAATTATCAAATTAATACACCTCTTGGCATGTTGGGGTTTGTGAGTAATTATAGTTTAGCACTGTGGTAATAATTTGCAAGATTTATGTAACCAATGAAGCAGTGATTAGAGCCAAAAAGCTGTCTGGAATAATTACACTGAAGAGGTATGATCAACAGGTAATGCCCGCCAAAAGAACACAGCCCTGAGGGTGAAAGACACAGAGAAACAAAAAAGAGAAAAGGAAAAGAGGGGAGAGAACCCAGAAATGAGTTGGAAGTATTCCTTTCAGAGTGGACTGTTTTCTTACCTGAACTGCAGCAGCCCACCCACTGCTTCGTAGGGCTGTCATGTCTCCAGAGACTCAGATCTGGAGATTTAGGAGAAAAAACGCCCAGAAGATAAATCTTTAGGCCACATACTGTGTGACAAGGGTTTTGGAACTATTTGCAAAGCTTGAGAAAAAAATTTACATTTTTGAACCACAACAGTTCCTAGAAGCTTCTCATAATTCTGGAAGTCATCTTTTAAAAAGCAGCATTTCTGAGTTCTGCAACTGAAGAAGCAAGGGGATGTTGAACGGAAGGTGGGAGAGGCGCTTAAATGCATTGGGTTATTCAACTCAAGCTGAGAACGCCTATGAATCCATGCTGAAAATAGGCAAGCCACTGGGGCTTTCTCTTCCTCATCACAGAGAGTGATGTGAAAAAGTCAATTTTGTTAAGATCCTCGCAGTCCCCTTTGCATTCCTGCCCTGCCCTTTCTTCTTACTCAGGGCAAGATTTTGCCTTTCATTCCTCCGTGGAAATCTATATAGAGTTTCCGTACACATTGGAATGGGTCACAGCAGTAGGTCTGGACCTACATAGCTACCACATGCTTGATCACCTTGCTCATAAAGGGTATGTTGGTGATCGGAGGGAAGCAATCAAGCTTATCTGTCACCAACTGAGGACATTTAATAATGGGTTGGATGATAGTTTCTTTTACATGTGAGGGAAGAAGTCCCTCCCTCAGTTAAGAGTTCACAGTCCTCATGACCCAGTCTGCCATAGCCCTATTGGCAGCTTTTACAAGCCAAGGATTGTTGTCTATTTATGGTTTACTCTTATATGCTTTTATTTATTGTTGTAAATTGAGCAGAATAGGGCATTGCACTAACAGGGTGGTATATAAAGAAAATAAAAATCAATAAATAATAGTACCACTCCAATCTTCTTTGGTCAGACCTCACCTGGAATAATGAGTTCAGATCTGGGCACCACGGTGTACAAATGAATATGATGGACAAAACTGTGTCGACATTATGTTGGAGTTGCAAAAAAAGAGAAGGGGACGTATTTACATATGTGGTGGCTATGTGAAAAAAGAAAGAAAGAATGGAAATTAATATTTAAAGAAATATCTGAAATAATTGGATTGAATATTCCAATGTCTCCAATAATAGCTTTATTGAATATGATTAAAGATCAACTGGCGAAAGAAAATAAGGATTTAATAGTAATAATGATTACGGCAGTAAGGATAATTATGGCAAGGAATTGGAGAAATGAAAATCAATTTAACTTGGAGGAATAGTATAGAGAATTATGGGACATGGCAATTAATGATAAACTGACATGTGACATGAAAATAAGTAGAGGCCAAATGAAAAATAACGATTTTAAGAAAATATGGAATGTATTTTTAGAACATGTATTTCGGAGAAGGAGGGGGTTTACACCGAGGGAAGAAACAATGAAATTCTGGAGTGAAAATGGATGGAATGCTAGTCCTGAAGGTGATGGGTGCACATGGGTAATTGTACTGTTTTGTTTTGTATTTTGTAGTTTTTTTTTCTGTAGTAGTAGGTGTATTCAACAGCCGGCTGTTGAATTCTTTTAATAAAATTTTTAAATTAAAAAACAACAACAACAAATGATATTGTCCAAAGGAGAATGGCTGGAATGGAAACAGCTGGAACTCAACTCTAATTGGGGAAACTGGCTATATTTAGCCTAGAGAAGACTGAGAGGTAACATAACAGCTGTCTCCAAATATTTGAAGGGCGGTCATGTGGATGATGGACCAATTTTGTTTTCTCCAGTTCCAGTCAGGAGGAGCTGAATACAAAGATAAGAGAAAACCAAATCAGAGCAAAGCTTAAGAGCAGGGGTGTCCAACCTTTCACCTTCCCTGGGCCACATTAGAAGATGAAAATTTGGTTTGGGCCGCAAATACATTTGGTTTGGGCCGCATGGGGGGGCAGCCCTAGCCGTCCTCCGCAGCCCCGCTCCAAGCGCGCTTACCGGCAACTACGATCTCAGACAGCAGAGGCTGCCAGCTTCGACTCTGGTGGCTTTATGGGGCTGGGAGGGGGTCCACCTATTGACGGGGATGGCACAATGCAGTCACGCAGCCCCCCTCTCCCCTCCCCTCCCACTCCATCTTCCTTCCCTCTCTCCCCCTCTACTGTTGTGACATGCCCCGGCCACATTCCAGCCGCAAGTGCCAGAAGTGTAACTTGAAACTTTGGAATTTCTTTAAAAATAAAAAATTGCACTGGGCCGCATTACGAGCTGACCTGGGCCGCATGTGGCCCTCGGGCCGCGGGTTGGACAAGCCTGCTTAAGAGGGTGGTAGCACCTTAAGGACCAACTGTTATATTTCAGTGTAAGCTTTTGTGGATTAATCCACTTTGTCAGATACACCCGAGTGGGTGACACGAAGGTATGCCTGCACATAGGTAGGCACAGAGAGGTGACAATGGCATTATTGACGTAGGTAATTAACTGTGGGAATGTTGATTCCATGGCCTGGATAGTTTCACACTTGTTGTGAAGTGGAAAAGACAGCAAGTTTCTTCCAGGGTCAACTCTTGCAGGGAGCAGCTGATGGCTTTTTAAAAGAGTATTTATTTATTTATTTATTTATTTATTTATTTATTTATTTATTTATTTATTTATTTATTTATTTATTTATTTATATTCATACATACCTAACATACAAAACCAAAAAAAAAAAAAAAAACGCACACTCAAAATATAACAAAAGACATCCAAACCAAACATCCATCCTACCCCTCTAGAATCTGAGATTCCGCCATCGGCTGGTCATCCAAATACAGTGGGGGCTTGACTTGAGAACTTAATCCGTATTGGAAGGCAGTTCTCAAGTCAAAATGTTCTCAAGTCAAATCTGCATTTCCCATAGGAATGCATTGAAAACCATTTGATCCGTATCTGCTCTTTTCCGACCATAGAAACTAATGGGAAGCTGCTATTCCGCCTTCGACCACTAGAGGGGGATATTTTGTTTCTTTTTTTCTTAGGTCAAGAAAGGTTCAGGGAAGGCAGGGAAAATACAGTCCAGGCAGGACAGTACCAGGCAGTCTGAAGACTGTCTCCCAATCCACTCTCTAAACGCTGGGAGGAGTGAGGAAGCAGACAGGCACCCTTTTCACTGGCCAACAGTTAACTGAAATTTCAAATTTTGCACTTTCCCTGCCTCCCACGTGGGTTTTTTTTCAGTTCTTAACTCAAATCTAAGTACTTAAGTCAAGTCAATATTTTCCAATGAGAGCGGTTCTTAAGTCAAAATGTTCTTAACTCAAGCCGTTCTTAAGTCAAGACCCCACTGTATAATCAAAGGATTCTAGTGAGCACTAATTCTTTATAAACTGATTTCCCCCCTAAGTTCCTGTCTTTTTATGGGCCCAATTATATATCAGTTTCCAACTTTGCTTTACAAAGTCTCTTGGTTGATCCCGTAGCATCTATGAAAGCATATCTAGTTCTGCAATGTCCAATAGCTTCTTTAATAGCTCATCCATCGTTGGGTGTCTCTTCGTTCTTCCATTTTTCGGCCCAGAGCAACCTAGCTACAGTTAATATATACATTGGACTATATTTTGTTTTCTTATCAATAATTTCTGGCATGATATTCAATGGCAAAATTTCACGTTTAAAGCTTAATTTTTGCTGAAGAATTCCTTGTGACATTTCCCAAACCTGTAACCAGATTTTTTTTATTTTTTGCATGGCCACCACATATGATAATAAGTTCCAGGATTTATTTTACTTTTCCAACAAACATTACTGATCCCTTCTGACATTTTTACCAATCTTACCGGGGTAAAATGCCATCTATGGAACATTTTGAGGATGTTTTCTCTAAGACTGACTGGCTTAATCATTTTATAATTATCTTTCCACATTTTTGTCCATTCATCGATATTACACCCAAAACTTTGTACACATTTACCATCACCTCCATCAGCAGCTGATGGCTTTAGGGATCTAATAAAAGGATCACTTACCTTTGTCTCTGCGTAGTCTGGGAGAAAGTCCGATGCATGCAAAATAAAGTAGGGAAGGGTGCTTAATAATGTGTGAAACTATGCACCATATGTAATCAACATTCCCAGTTAATTACTTGTGTCAATTACACCAGTTGATTACCAGCTGTTTGACTTTGGAACAAACTACCTCGGACAGTGGTGGGTTCTCCATCACTGGAATTTTTTAAGTAGAGGTTGGAAGGCTACCTGTCAGGGCTGCTTGAGCAATAGAGTTTCTGCTTCTGCAGACAACTTGATGACCTAGGACAGTGGTCCCCCAACCTTGGGCCTTCAGATGTTCTTGGACTTCAACTCCCAGAAATCCTGGCCAGCAGAGGTGATGGTGAAGGCTTCTGGGAGCTGGAGTCCAAGAACATCTGGAGGCCCGAGGTTGGGGACCACTGACCTAGGAGATCCCTTTCATCTCACCCACTTGGGGATCCAGAGCAGCACAGGAATGCCCTGAGATTCTCCCTGGTGTCTATAGAACCAGCAGGTCTATCAAGGTAGCCCATACAAGCAGGAACAGGGTTCCTAATGCAGTCCTTATCTTCCCATCTTGTGGAACGTCATGGAGGAAGGAATGGATGGAGATGGAGCCAGTTTATTTTTTTCAAAGTCTCAACCCCACCCCAACAGACTTATTGTGTTGATTCTCTCCAATCAACGACCAGAACAACGTACCTAAATAAGAGTAGACAGAATATACAAAATAGGTGGCATTATTTGAAATGCAAAACTTGGAGAAGTTACTTTTTTTGGAGTTCGCAAATTCCTCACAATTCCAGAAGATGTGGTCCAAAAATGCGTCTTTTTAATGTTCTGGAAATTACAGCATGATGTGTCTATGTCAGACCTGGGCAAAGTGCGGCCCGAGGGCCACATACGGCCCGCAAGCCGCTCCTGTCCGGCCCGCAGACAGTTTTGAGCATCAAAATCATTTATAGCTTTTTGTCTAAAGTTGATCAGTTGCTTATCTTTAACATACCGCAAAAAACCTCTTTAGTATTTGTGAAGATTAACAAGTTTAAAATAAAAACAATCGTAACATCACTGTTTCATTTTATTTTTAAGTAAAGTTGGTTCAGCCCCCAAATACAGTTCAGATTTTTCATGTGGCCCCCCTATAGAAATTAATTGCCCACTCCTGGTCTATGTGAAGAACTTGAACAGGGAGGCCCATAAATCTAGGACTGAAGCAACCCAAGAGCTTCTTTTGGTATGATCCTGCAAGCAATACAATTGCCAACAGCTCCCCCCATTCCCTTCATACCAGTGCCAGCCACAATGGGTGCTTCCAAGACCCTGGAAGAACAACTTTCCATGCCCAGGATGGTGCTACAACTCTCAGTCCCAGAATCCCGACTGGTTCTGAAATCAGGGAGAGGTGGCTCCTCATCCTACTTTCTGCTTCTGCTTCTGGAGAGGAGAGGTGAAGATGGAGCACCTTGTGAATACAGCTTTTGGGTATCTGCATTCAACCTGTATAATTTCCTCATACTTCAGAATGTTTCTTCTGTCTCTCTCTTTTCAAAGAATCATGAGATTTTGTAGTGTTGGACTCTAAGACTCAAGGCAGGAATCCCAATCAAAGTAGATCTGACAGATGTTTTTCTAACCTTTTCTGGAATGCCTCCATCATTGGACCTCTTACTTTTCTCTTGCCCTTTTCTCTTCTTCTTCATCTCGTCACCTCCACTCCCCTCTCCTAGTTTCCTCACCAGCATCTTCAAACTTCTCCCTTAAAGGAGAATGATTTTACATTTGTCCCCTTCAGGCCTCTGCTGCCTCATTGGGTCTTCTGGGAGGAATAACCCTTCAGGAGAGGTGATTTCTTTGCCGAGCAGCTGAGAATCCATCAAAGAGGACTGAATGGTGATACTCAGCTAGTGTCTGAAGAATGTCCTTAGAACATACATTGCTTAGTGGTCTTCAGGGAGACCAAGGTGGGTGGCAGCTGGTGGCCAGTGCTTCAATTTTAAAGGTTTCCAGACAGTATTTCTTTCCTCTCCGAATGAACAAAAATAAAAGAAGGACATGGCAGAGCATCCTGCAAGTAGAAGAAAAGTCACCTGAGAAGCACATTGGTGTCCAGGGGCATCATATTTGCCAACCACCATTTTCTAGCCCATTTGCATCCAGTATGAGGACTTCCCCAAAATCTTCACTTGGGTAAGTGAAGTGAACCAGGTTATGGTTTCTAAGATTGATGGAGAAGCTAATAAAGGCAATAAGGAACATTTTTAAAAAGACTTAAAACAGGGATACAATTTATTTGGTATGGGACCCTTTCATTAAAAAAGTATCAACATTTCTTCCATGTACGTATTAACCTCAGAGTTAACCCGTGTCAGTTTATAGAGTGGCTCTTTTAATTGACATTCACTTGCTGTTGTTAATGATGGAGTATGGCTCTTGATGAATTGTACAAACAGTGTATTGATGGTGGTTTGTTCTATATAGAGTAATATAGATAGATAGATTGTTCTCCAGATCAGATCACAGAAACATTCTCTTCTGGATAGCAACTCTTAGGATCCTTTAGCCAACAAGATCAGTGGCTATGCCAACTGTAGGGTTTCTGGGCAACATAGTACAAAAAGGGTAATTTCCCCCCCAAGTTGCACTCCAGATCTTGCTCCAGGTTGCCCACCTCTGATCTATCAAATATGCAACACGAACGGGTCCATTCAAAGATCAGTATTTGACCATCGCCAAGAACATTACAAGCCTGAGAGTCCAAAATCATTCGGAAAAGGAAGCCACATTTATCTAACTCCTGCCTAGGCTACCAGGGGCTGGTTGCGAAAGTTTAATTCTTCCCTGCGTAATGTATTTCCAATCAAGGAATTTTCCAAATGTTCCTGCCATGGGCTATAGGGCTTGGTACATAAAGGTGCAGATTAGAAACCATTTGGTGCCATTTATAAATTAGGGCTTGTAGGAGATGGCTGCCAGGATAAACAGCAGCTATACACAAAAATTGGCTTGGGATGCTACTGTTTATTTTCAAACAAACCCCATTGCTTGGGCTCCACAGTGCAGATTTGGGTTCTATAAACTGGCTGAAGTCCTAAAACAGCTTTGCCCGCCCAACTTCCTTCTATTTCAGTAGGATTTGGGCCAACGTGAAGCTTTAAATTCAAGCCGAAACACATACACCAAGCAATGCCTTTGGACTTCAGGGCTTAAAGATGTTTTTCTTGGGCTACGATTCATAAAATCCCCAGCCACCATGCTGGCTGGGAGCTTCTAGGAATGGTAATTCAAAACAAATTACAATCAGAGAATTCTGGAAGATATACTCCCAGGACACACATCTGTGTGCTCCCAAGTTTACTGGTAAACATTTAAGTCGGGAGAGAATGATCAATGGACCTCCAACCCAGCTGTGAACAGAAAGGAGAAGTTGCCAAAACAAGACAATAATTCTGATGTGACGCTTTGATCCACCATAGATTGAAATATCTTTTTTCTCTCTTCTGCCTACTATGCAATATTTCTCCCTGAAGTAAAAAAAAAGTAACTTTCCCAAGTTCGCCACGTGGGTCTCTTTCGCTTGGAGCCAATTCTAGTGATTGTTCTCGCCCACCCACCCCTTCTCTGTTGCCAAATCTATGAACAGAGATGGGCATGAAGCTGCCAGGGCCCAAATTTGCCACAGTTGTATTCAACAGCGACACCAGGAGAAAGCCAACAGCACAGCGTGCGAAGCTCAAACACATACTAACCAGGATAGGAGCATAGGAACAGAAACCAGAGCACTGAGACTGGAACCGGGTCACAGACCCTGAGCAGGAATGCATGGTCAGGCAAACAGGAGCATGAGCAAAAACCTATGTTGCTGAGGCAGCTTCTGGGGGGAGGGAGAGTTACTCCTTAAGTAGGTCTCCCCTTAGGACTCCCAGGTGGACCTCATGAGAGCCCCAGCAGCTGCTGCCCCGGCAGGGCTTGATCCTGCAAACCCTGGGCTCCTCCTGGGACCAAGCTGGCCCCAATCCTGCAACTGCCAGGGCGGTGGTGCAGGGGATACCCCGCGGCCACCCAGATCCTGACAGAACTGAACTGCAAACCAGAACAGCTGACAAACCAGGTTGGTTTATGGTTTGGTTTGTGATCTGGTTTGGGGATCCCATTTTGCTGGAGCAAAACGAAGCAACAAAGTTTTTTCTCCCCTCCTCAGCCCTTCGTTTTGCTTCTACAAAATGGGATGCCTGCCTGCCCCCTTCCCATCACCCTCATCGCCTCCCTACCTGGTCCTGCTGCCACCACTTCCTGTCCTCCACCGCTATTCTCTGAGGCAGTGGGACTGGCTTCCCTGCCAGAAGCTGGGCCTGTTGCTTCTGCACATGCGCCTGCCTATCAGCTGGTTCGTGCCCACCTCTAGGCATAAAGAAAAGTTTCCCAAGATTGAGATATTTGGGGTGCAATCTGTACCCCAAAGAGTTAAAAACCAGAGGAAAAGCCAAAACAACAACAACAACACAAAAACAAAACCCATTGGCTTGCAAACCCTCTTGAACTCTTCTTTTCATGCATTGACTGGATTGAATTACAGTGGTGCCTCACACAATGATGTTAATTGGTTCCAAAAAAATCAACGTTGTGTGAAAACATCGTTCTGTGAAGCACCATTTCCCATAGGAATGCATTGAAAACCGGTTAATCAGTTCCAATTGGAACGGATTGCCATCGTTCAGTGAAAATCCCCATAGGAAACATCGTTGAGTGAAACAATGTTTCCTATATTGGAATGTATTGAAGCCGACTCAATACATTTCAATGGCATTCCGATGTCTCTTTTCCCTCATTTAAAAGTGCCTTAAACTGTTTGAAACCTGTTTTAAATGCTTGGCATCGATAGTCCAGCTTGTGAAAGGTATGCAAACTTAATTTGGTGTTGTTCTGAGTCTTTGTTAATTTTTGCTGATTTTTTTATTTTTCCTCATTGAAATGTATTGGACGGTGGAGTGGATAGAGTGACGGACTAGGACTCTGGAGAACAGGGTTTGCATCCCCGCTCAGCCATAGAAACTCACTGAAGAGGTGGAATTGGTAAAACCACTTCTTAAATATATTGCTGACCTTGAAAGCCCTATTAGGGTTGCTGTAAGTCAGTTCTGACCTGACAGCACAGAACACACAAAGTCGATTCTGACTTGAAGGCACATCAGAACGACAAATTGAATGGAAAGGGCAACAGTGGTGCCAGTTGTTAGATAACAGTCCTGTTTCCTTTGCACACATTACTTAATGTTTCTTAACCAGTTACTTCTAAGTTGTGCCTGCATGCGAGACCTGAAGGCTATGTTGCTCCCTGGTAAACTGAATTCAGAGGGGTGCTGTTCTTGATTATGGTGGCTGCAGGACCTCATAATGTCCACTAGCCACTCTTACCCTTATTCTCTATATCTTTTCTAATTTCACCTACAAGCCAAGTCTGCATCTTGTTTTAACTGCATGTTGTGTGAACAGAGATCTTTCCGTTTGCCTTTCCAAAATCCTCTGCTAGTCTGTTTCTTTAGTTCACTGATCTCTTGTAACATATCCTCTAGAAGAGTTACTTCTACCTTTGGTTCTACTCTTTATCCCAGTGAGTTAGGTTTTTTTCTTGTTTGTAAAGGCACAAAAACACCAGAGACTAAAAAAATCAGAGAGAGAGAGAGAGAAATGCAAAAAAATAACATACTGTGGTAAGAAAGGAATACGGAATGTCTGTCCGAAGAATTTTCAAAAATGCTTTTGGTGCATAGAGGAAGTTTTATTTGGGGGGCCACTGTAAATTAAGGTGGTCCTGAAAAAAAAAGATGAAAAAAAGGAGAAAAGACAATAAAAGAATATGTGCAACAGCCAAGGAAACAGTTTGAAGTATTTCAGCGACTCTCGTTTTTCTCACTTTGCAAGGGGAAAAAAAAAAACACCACACATGTTCAGTTGAGCTGCCAGTTACTTTTACATTTCCATTTCCAAGCAATTAATTAAAACTCCAAATCAGGTTTCTTTCTTGATTGTTGCCAGCAGGAGATGGTTGCTATGGCAATAGAAGGATCAGTAGAAATTGGGAAGGAGAAGGAGTGAAGGGAAATACACAGTTTTTTTAAAAAAAAGAAATGGAAACACAAGCCGCCCCGAGTAGACATGGTCTAGAGGGGCGGGGTAAAAATGCAATAAATAAATAAATAAATAAATAAATAAATAAATAAATAAATAAAGAAAGAAAGAAAGAAAGAAAGAAAGAAAGAAAGAAAGAAAGAAAGAAAGAAAGGTCTGGTTGGACAATTCCAAGTTGTGGCATCAGCAGAAGGACATGGAAGGGGTTGGAGGAAAGGGTCAGCCCATTTTCCTCAGTGCTTCTCCTCCCAATTTTACTGATCATTATCTTGAGAGATGTGGTGGAAAGACAGACCGTATCTCAAGATGTATCTATCTGTCTGGAGCCCTTATCAGTCATTTTGGAAAAGGCCAGTTGGCAGCTATCGGGGTATCTCTGCCATCTCAAAAACAACGGGCACAAGGAAGCAGAATCCAAAAGAACGTTTCTTATTTGTTCCCTCACGTTTCGCCCGGCAAGTACAAGCAGATGGAGAAACCGTAGACTTTTCTCTCCAGATACAAACAAGGAGGAACCTCTCCCCAGAGCATGTTTTTTAGCTCATCGCTTGAGTTGTCTGGAGACACACAAGCCGGATATATGTTCTAGGTTTCCTTCTGGGAAATAATTGGCCTACCAGTTGTGAAAACGGAAGGCCTGTTCGAGCTAAAACTATGGATTGAAAGGAATTATTTTGTGCATGGGGCTGAGACCCCCCACCTCTGCTTTTTATTCAGGTTCTTGAACCACTTGTCTTCCTGGCCTCCGCCACCTGCTAGTCCAAAGCAGTTTGCTCCTAGATGTATCTACCTTGGTGGCCATTTTGTGAATATCTGATCCCCCTTTAGCAGCCATTTTGTGGTGGAGCCCATGGCATCTTCTCCAAAATCCAAAGGTTCTAGCAAGGTTGGGAAACCCCCGGAAGAAGGCAAAGCTATACCTTAAAGATTAGCTTATTCTGTTTTATTGGCAGAGGAAGCTAGTGAGATGAGTTGAAAAAAGACAATGAGGGCTAGGTAGCCAAATGAGCAAGAATCTGAGCTCATGATCCTCCCAGCTCAATCTCAATGCATTATATCCTATTAGGTTATATATATATAGGATTCTGGAAGCAAAATGATGAGCTACATCCGTGTACATCAATTAGCAGAACATCCCTTGTATGTGTGTGAGGGGGAAGCATTAACCATTACTGACATCTTTTTCACCTGCACAGGATATCATGAGAGTAGCAACAGTAGTGACCGCTAGATACCTGTCATTATATGGAAGGCTGGATTATCCTAATCTGATTTGTGCCTAGTCAGGAAAAGCAAAGGTGGTCAGGAAGCAAGCATGTAGAGGCATTAAATCCTGCAGACATTCCTGTTACAATTGTGCCCTTTAAGAAGAAATAGATGGGAAATCAAAGGGATTTGGAGGTGGAGCACACCTGTAGGTAGCGTTCCATAATCCTGATTTGCATTTTAACAAGAGCAGCAGCAAAAGTAAAAGCACCATCACACACAGAGAGAGAGAGAGAGAGAGATTTATGTGACATTGACTCCTTAGGACTGCAGCGGGCATATTTAAAAACAAAAATAATATTTTAAGCAGAGAGAGGTAGAGAAAGATGGGTAGAATCAAGAAAGAGGGGTGATTTTAGCTGCCAGGGTTTCTTAAAGGTAAAATGGACTAAAATGTGCGAGTAAATAAATATATGTGTTAAAAGGGCAAGTTTGTAGTCAGGGTTTTAATCTATGATAAGTTTACTGCAGACAATTAAGTACTCTGCTTATATGACAGGCTATAGTATAAAACTGACTCAGTATAATGTCACAATTTTAAAACTCAGCCAGACTTCAATCTGAATTTGCTTTGGAATCATTAGCTTTGAGAAACTGAGTGTGGCCTTCAAATAAAACCTCCTCTAACTATGCACTGAATAAAATGGTTCAGTGGAACCTACAGGGCTGATTGGCTTCAGGTCTCCTTGAGTAGTCTTTCTTATTTGTTAGTTTATCTCAATGATCACTTACTGCCTCAATATATTTGCTCAGAGGCTCTCCTAACGAGAAGAAAAACTGTTTCTGTTTACTTACAGTTCTTCGTAGATAAAAAGAAACATCTTATTCTGCAAATGTTAACTTTTTACAACATTGAGCTTAACTGGCTAACTAGCTTCGTTACTGACAAACTGACTGGTTACAGAGCTGGCAGAACACATCACTCTAACTGTTCACTTCTGACAGCCTCTATTGTTATCACTGACCGAACCCTGACTGCTAATGAATTGACTGACATTTGCATCAGTTCAGAAAAATCTCTACCAGCTAAAAACTCCTTAAAGGCATCACAAACAGGTTGCAATATATCCAATACATGCGAGGCTCTCTGTCCTGGCCCCAACCTCCGGCAGCCTAGGGATCCCCCATTGGCTCCAGGATGCTGGAACAGCTTGCTCATCATTGGAACAGGTGCTTTCTACAGTGGTTCCCTGTCACCTCCGTCTCATACCCAAAGTGACTGCGGTGCCCTCACGGGTCTCCTGAGCACAGTCAGTTCTGCACTGGCTTCAATTCCCATCTCTGAGGTCAGTGAAGCCTTTGTAATACATAAGCCCAGTCTGGGAGTTGTTTTGGCACCTTTCGGGGATGGCTGGTAGAGGCAGTTAGAAACCACTGCTGGTCCTCCTGTCCTTTGGCAAGTCTTCTCCTCTTCTTGCATTTGGTGTTTATGCTCCTAGTGCCTTAAGTGAATGAGGAGGGGCACCACAGGGTTTGTTGGGTCTGGAACTTTTTCTGGGCCTGAGGTGATGGACATCCTTCTTCCTCAGACCTGGCCCCTGCCTGAGATGCTGCCGGTGAGCTCCTGCTAAAGGCTGTCCTGCTCCCAAACCAACTCTTCAGCATGACAAAAAGAAGTATCTAGCTCCAGGGTCTCCTCTTCCTTGGCTGTACCTTTGCTGGGACCCCACGGTCCAAGGAGAACCTCAAACTTTCACCCCTGCCCTCCTTTAACACAAGTGATGGGCTTTCCTCCCATCCTGCCAGCTGTTCTCCCTCACCTGGCTCACTAGCATCACCTGAGCTTCACTCTTCCCAAACTTCCTGTTCTCAGGGTGCTTTGGGGCAACAGCAGACGGCTCACCGGGAACACTGGTGGTGACCCTTCACACAACAGAGTACAAATCTGCCACATTAAATTCATTTATATTGTGTTCTCCCCATCAGGCATCACAGTGTTAAGCAAAGACATTGAAATAACATTATGACCACGACAGAGTCAATAATTTCTGCATGCAATGTGGACTTGAGGATTTTGCTTGAGATTCCAAAGACACATTCTGAATTTGACAGCCTTCTGGCTACTTACAAATCTGTAGAGCATTTAATGCCATCTGTATGCTTCTCTTAATTCACGTTTCAGAGACTTTGGTTTCTTGCAAGGAAAAATGTGGACATTTCTCTGAGAAATTTTTACAAGGTTTATAAAACATTTTGCGTCTCCTGGAATGTCATTAGCTCTTGCTCTGTAACAGGAACCCCTGAAGAAACTTATAGAAGTTGTTTTTGGAGAATTTCAGCAGCTGGCCTGGCCATATTGTAAAATCTGTAACTCTCTTTTTCTGGTCTTCTTGAGCTCATTTTCATTGGGAGTTCATAAAAGTTCCTGCCAGTTTTTAATTCCTATCCCATATTTGCATCAGTTCCTCTGATGGTTCCCAGGTGTCCACTCTTTCTGATCTGAAATAGTTCCATAGGAGGAGTTAACAAACAATATCCTTCACTGGGCTCCAGCTGAAATGCAGAAAGCCAAGAAAGCTGTAGATCCTTCTTGATAGTCTACAGCTTTCTGTAGATCAAAAAGCTGTAGACTATCAAGAAGATGATTGTCTAATGAATAAGGATGGGCACAAACTGCTGGTTCACCATTCATGCTGGTTCGTCCTTTGGTTGAACAGGTGTTTGGCATTTCCCAGCCCTGCCTCCTCTAGCAGCCACCCACTTAGAAACTGCGCCTGGAGGAGGCGGGGCAGGAAAGCTGAGGTACTGCCTCTGAGTGGGTGACCACTGGAGGAAGCGGGTCTGTGGCCTGTGTGGCCAAAAAGGAAGAACTGACACAAACTGGCAACTCAGCAGTTTGTGCCCGTATTTAGTAATGAAAGCACTTGCATATACCCTTCATAACCCTTAAATAAAATAAATAAATAAATAAGAAAAAGCAAAGTCTGCTGCTTATACACTGCTCGAAGCACTCTCGGGGTAGTTTACAATTTAATTACATAGTCAGCCCATTGCTCCACCCCCCCCCCCCCTTGAGCTGGTATTGAAAAGGATGGAAGGCTGAATCTCAAACCCAGGTTGCAAGTAGAGTCTTGACTGCAGTTCTGCAGTTTAACCACTGCATCATGAAGCTCCTAAGGTAAGTCCAAGAACCTGTTTCTCTTCTCCAAGAAGCTCGTATTGTTCTCTTTTGATTTCTTTTCTATCAAACTGTTTCATTTCTAGACAAAATAGCAAAGTGGATTAAGCCTCTGGTTGTGAAGTTGGACGTTCCATTCCCCCCTTGACTCAGCGATCCATAGGGCCTCTTGCAGCACTTCCATTCCAAGATGATGATGATGATAATGCTAGGAAAAGTTGAAGGCAGCTGGAAAAGAGGAAGACGAAATATGAGATGGAACATCTCCAGAAGGAAGCCACAAGAGCTGAGCACGGCTGTTGAGGACAGGAGATTTTGGAAGCCATTCGTTCTGAGGGTTGGCGTAAGTCATAGGCAGTCTGATGGCACAGGACAACAAAAATAAATGTCTTTTCTATCACAGGACAATGAATGACAATGTTTTTTTTTTAAAAAAACAACAACACATAACTGCATAGATTTTCAGTACTGTGCAAAACCAGAGGGAGCAGAAAAACTCTGGACAGGTGTTTAGAGAACAAAGCAGGTTGGTAGGACTCTTAGGAAAACACAGGAGACCTAATTCCCAAGCCCACTTAATGGCCCATATCCCGTCAAAGTCAAATCAGCTCCCATTATTGGGCAAATTCGCCCCCCCACACACACACAAAACTTGCTTCTTTAGAATATCCTTTGAAAGCAGTAATCTTTTCCTAGCTCAAGCATTCTTTGGGGTTTATCCAAGCTCATCACAATGATCCTAAGGTGCCCCATTTCTAGGGCTCAGAGGGGATAAGGAAATTGCTGGCTCAGCTCTAGCACGACAAGATGGATTGAAACAAACTTTTTTTTTTCAATGACAGCCCCTAAAAGGGCTCAAATGGAAGCGGAATGCACCTCAAAAGGAGACCGTTTCTTATGTTCTCTGTAATTAAAGCTATTAAGGAAGCCGTTTTAAGTGCATTTTATCTGCCATATCATGGAGGAAAGATCTAGATATGCATAGCAATTAGAGATTAACTTTGATTCCGATAATCCTTTTTAATTGCTTTTTTAATTGTAGTGAATTCTTTTTTTAAAAAAAAAACATTTCTGTAAGGACTTGGTGGAAAAGAAAGAAGAAAGAAGGGGGGTTGGAAACACCCCCACACCCTAAAATGCTGATGCAAGGAGATTAGTTAATCAAGATTGCTGCATTTTGTTTGAATAAGTAGCAGGGAAATTTTCACTGGGCAAAGTGTAGAATAATTATTCTGACTAATGTATGGCTCCCTGTAATCTCATCTCACCTTCTGGGAACAATGTAGAACCAATTAAGGCTCCGATCATGAAATATCATACATATCTGACAGCAAGATTCTTTGGGGTTGGGAAAAAATAATTGTAAGGAGCTCAGTTATTAACAAATAAAAAGTAAGGATGAGGGTTTTTTTTTTTTAATTCACCTTGGGATTGAGTGGTACCCAACTGGACAAATATAGCTAGTTTTCATTTTTTTAAAAAAACTATTCTGTAATAATGCATGCCAGATTGGTCTGGTCTCTAGGAGGTATATGTTTGTACATCAGTGCAAACATTTACCTCCTGTCCTAACTTCACTGGCTACCTGTAAGCTTCTGGTCCAAGTTCAAGGTGATGATATTGACATTTAAAGCCCTCAATGGTTTGGGACTTTGCTTGCATGCCGCTCTTTCAAAACATCTACCCTTCCCATCCGCACCTCTCATATTGGGATGCTTTGAGTGGACACCCCAAAGGAGGCTCGGAAATCTGTTAACCTGAAACCGGGCCTTCTTCTCTGGTGACTTCATTCCTTTGGAATTTTCTTCCATTAGAGGTGCCACTGGTTTCAGGCAGGACACAACTTAAGACCTGGTTGTTTTCATAAATTTATTTATTTATTTATTTGATTTGTACCCCGCCTATCTGGACCAGTGGTAAAGGTAAAGGTTCCCCTTGACAATTTTTGTCCAGTCGTGTCTGACTCTAGGGGGTGGTGCTCATCCCCGTCTCCAAGCCATAGAGCCAGCGTTTGTCCCTAGACTATTGTCGTGGTCACGTGGCCAGCACGACTAGACACGGAACACCATTACCTTCGCATCAAGGTGGTCCCTATTTATCTACTCGCATTTGCATGCTTTCAAACCGCTAGGTTGGTGAGAGCTGGGACAAGCAATGGGCGCTCACTCCGTCACATGGATTCGATCTTACAGCTGAAGATCCAGAGACCTTACAGCACAGAGGCTTCTGCAGTTTAACCCGCAGCGCCACCATGTCCCACGTCCCACCACGTTGTTTTCATAGCCTGCTCCAGATTATGCGATTTTAATTACTGCCTGGCCACCTATTATTTTTTGTCATTTTATTTTCTTTAACTGCTGGTGCATTTTCAGGGATCATGTTTATCAGAATTCCCTTCTGAATCTTGTCTTGACTTTTCCCCCTCACTTTTCTTTTATTGTCATTTATATTGTCAGTATTTCGATGTCGTTTTGTTAGCTGCTCAGAATAGTGCCTTTCCTACTAGTTGGGTGAGATAAAAAAGTACCGTAAAGTAAGTAAGTAAGTAAGTAAGTAAGGAAGGAAGGAAGGAAGGAAGGAAGGAAGGAAGGAAGGAAGGAAGGAAAAGTAAGTAAGTAAGTAAGTAAGTAAGTAAGTAAGTAAGTAAGTAAGTAAGTAAGTAAGTAAGTAAGTAAGTAAGTAAGTAAGTAATTACATAAATGTCATCAAGTTGATAATGACTAACAATGACTATTTCAAGGTTTGTTTGTGTTTTTTTTTAAGGTATAGAATACGGAGAAATGATTTACCATTCCCTTCTTCTAAGGATGTCCTGGCACTATGCAGCTTGCCCAAGGTTATATTGGCTGGCTCTTTTCCTGGGGTGCTACAATAAGTAACTGAACTCCCGGCTTTTGGATTCATAGCAAAATACTTAACTCATGGAGCTACCCACCTATGGTTGCCTTATATCACTGAATTGGGACTGTATTGAATTTGGAAAGATTCAATCACCTTTCCTCAAAGGCAGTTTGTGAATTTTGCTATATTCTTTGGGAATGAACTGAATTGAGCTTCTCTTCTCTTTCCACCAGCCAAATTCAGTAGGTTCACTGTTCCAACCGTAGAGAGGATCGTACAGACACGATAAAGAAGAAAAGAGCTTTGTCTGTTTGTTTGTAAACCCGTATTCAGCACTAACATGATTTAAACACATAAGGATTCAAAACCAGGCTTGTAAGAGGTAACCACTCCAAGACTTGACTGGATGAATTTATCAGTTTTGCTTTCACCTGTACTAGAATTTCTCCCAAATATGAAGAAATGTGTAATTTTTTTGGCCATGTTCACAGTCACACGGCAATGTGGGTCTTGTTCTTTAGAACTGAAGAAATAGGTAATGCTTCTTTCACTTAACAAGGACAGTCAGAACCCAGGGTATTCACAAACTAAATTAAATCAGATCATTTCTCAAATAATCCCAATCAATTCTATCACAAAACGAATTAAAATAATTAAACGAATTATATAAAAATGAGCTCAAAATTAAAGCAATTTAAAACAATTTAAGAGCATCACCTGAGGGGGGGAAATGCAGAACAGCAGCCATTAAAAGATGCCTCCAAACAGCCAGTTCCTAAGCAATGTCTGTCAAAATAAAAAGGTATTTGCCTCTTGATGGTGGGCAAAGATGAGGCTGGCTAGCCTTTCATGTGGAATGGAGTTCCACAGCCTAAACCACTACAAAGACCCCTTTTTTGTATCCTCTCCAAATGTGCCTGAAGACGACAGGACAGAGAGAAAAGCTATCTCTGATGATCTCAAGTCATAGGGAGGCTCCTATGAGGAAATTTTAATTTAATTTATTTTAATGTATGCTCTATCTTTCTTCCAACAGACAGCCCCAAGGCAGCTTACAAAGAATTTAAAAAAGAAGTATCCATGCAGATAATCTGGACCAACGTGATACAGAAGTTTTTAGGCCATAAAGAGCACATAAATCAACTAGTAGCCACTGAAGGGGTCATAATAAGGAGTTCCTATGCTGTTTCTAGCCAGCTCTGGACAGTCCTGAATCTGTGGAAAATTCTGAAGCCCAAAAATTAAGAAAGCCCTCTCAGTTTGGAAGACAGCAGTCCATTTTTGCCTCATCTTTGTTTGAAATCATGGTCTCAAGAAATGTAGGGCCCTAATTTGGCTTTTGAAGGGATACAAGGTGAAGCCTACGCAACCACACATACAAGCGCATAACTGTGCGCACACATGCTGAATAACTTCATCAAGGTATTAAAAGAAGTGAAAGACCATTCACACATCCTTAGCACATACCTTCAGAAGGTCTCTATCCATGTAACCAAAAGTATGCAGACAAACAGTACCAGCAGCGAGTGCGGGATCAGTATGCAAGTATGCGGAAAACTATAGTGAATTAAAAGCAAACACAATAACATATTTGTTCCAGCCTGTTTCATGTGATATCACTAAGAGCCTGTTAGAACACAGTCTTTTTATGCAACTTTGTACATCGAGATGTAAGGAATTCCAACAAATCACGGTCTCTAAACAGGGATGCTGGCTTGACTGACTTGGTATGTCAACAGTACACCTTACTGGTCTCAGCAGTACTAAGGCGGTGTTTGGTGGCTAAACAGATTGTTATGGTCTGCGTTTAACTCACTTGTGATCTGGCATGCATAGACAAACCTAGAATGATTAGACAGGGAAATCGATACTTCAACGTCTGTGATACCGTTGACTGGAACACAATGAGTGTATGTATCAGATGCAGATACTGTGGTTTGATACCAATTTCAAATTCCTTGGTTCATTCTCGATCATCCCAGAGTGCAGGATATGCCACTGTGAGCTCAAGGGACAGGAAGCCAGATTTCGGTTGAATCTCAGGAAAAAATTCCTGACTGTTAGAGCAGTATGATGGTGGAACCAGTTCCCTTGGGAGTTGGTGGGTGCTCCAACCTTGGAGGCCTTCAAGAAAAACCTTAGTTCATCCCCTGATTTGATTTATATTCCTGCCTTGAGCAGGGGGTTGGACTCGATGCCCTTAGAGGCTCCTTACAACTTCATTATTCTATGATTCTAGGGAATCCTGGCCTTTGCAGTGTGACCAATTTGAACTTAGACATTTCCACTAGAAAGCTCCAGGACCCTCTAAGGGCCATACCGGAGGATGCAGGATGGAATCCCTGAGGATTATGTGGCATCTTAGAATCACACTTGGTCTCATCCTTTGGGTAAGGATAAGGAACTACAAAATTTTCCTCATCACCCTGCAGCAGAGTGGGGTATTTTGTTTGTTTGTTTGTTCATTTGTTCATTCATTTGTTTGTTTATCTAATTTTTATACCATCCATCTGACTGAAAGTCACTCTGGGTGGGTTACAGCATTCAAACACAACAATCAACATCCTAAGACAAAATTAACTGCATAGCTGGGACTTCAAAATAATCACAAAATAAAAAGAGAATGCATTTTAAAATACATTATAAAATATAAGAAACATTTAAAATGGCAGTCGGCAACCATTTTAGTGGCTAATTAGTGGCTAATAATTGATGGTGCTCTCCAGAACAGAAAAATCTGGGAGTGATTCCCCACGCCCCACCAATTAAGCACTTTCCAAGGAAAAATAAAACTTGAATAAAAATAATGCAGACTGTGTGAAACAATGAGGCCTACAGCTTCGTTGCATGATCAGAAACATCGACATGGCCGTCTGCATATATTTTTTTCACCTCTGAAAGAGAAAAGGCAATAATTTATCACAAAGACAGTTTGTGCAAATGATGGAGACCATGGCAATTACAGACTGTGTTCCTTGGTTTAATCCTGCCCGAAGGTGAGGAATCTTGGAGGACTTGAAAATTCCTTATTGAGATGTCTTGTTGAGTCAAGCCAGATAAAGTTGAGGAGAACAAGCAACTTAGGTGATGTTTACATTCCTAGTGGCGATCTCATTCTTACATTTTTATACAACATACTCAACAAGCGATGTCAGGATAGAATAATAGCTATAATAATTGCATGCTGTCAAGATGATTCTGACTTATTGCAACCCTCATTAGGTAGAGACTACTGAGAAGGGGTTTACCATCTCCTGAGGCTGTCCTCGGACTGTGCAGCTTGCTGAAGGCCACGCAGGGTGGCTCTTCTCCCAGGAGGCCCAGTGGGGAATCGAACTCCCAATCTGTAGCTCCATACCCAGGAATCCAACACACTGAGCTATATCTGAACAGCTAATGATAATTGTGCTGTTCTTTAGTCATTAAGTCCGATTCTTCGTGACCCCATGGACCAGAGCACGCCAGGCCCTCCTTATCTTCCACTGCCTCCCGGAGTTGGGTCAAATTCATGTTGGTCACTTCGATGACCCTGTCCAGCCATCTCATCCTCTGTCATCCCCTTCTCCTCTCGCCTTCACACTTTCCCAACATCAGGGTCTTTTCCAGGGAGTCTTCTCTTCTCATGAAAGGGCCAAAGGATTGGAGCCTCAATTCCAATTGATAGTTCCCTAGCAAGTGGCATTGCCACACATATATTACCACAATCGTGGCTAATTCTAGGTTCTTCTGCACAGCTTCATTCTCCAAGCATTCTATGTTTCTAATACAAGTTGGTAGACATCATTGCATCTTGTGGTGACAGCTTCACTAACGCATGTGCTATGTGGAGTAGTGGTCATCTTCCATCCCAAACTGGCCACTATCTAGCTGTAGCGGATGACCATGGGTGACATTATTTACTTTTAAAGCCATGTGGCATAGTGGCTAAATTGCAGTACTGCAGGCAAAGCTCTGCTCACAATCTGGGTTTAATCCCAGGTGGCAGGCTCAAGGTTGACTCAGCTTTCCATCCTTCCAAGGTCAACAAATTGAGTACCTGACTCAGGAGGGGGCAACGTGTAGCCTGCATAATTAAAAGTGCCCACAGATTGCCTTAAGTCCTATCAGGTGGTATATAAGTAGCACACTTTGCTTTAAGCAGAACACTTTTATTGTGTCTCCCCTTGCTTATCGTTTCCCAAAGCTAAAGAGCCCCAAACACTGACACCTGTTTTTGACACATGGGGGTTACTCAGTCCCTTCATTTGGGTTGCCCCCGTCTGCACCTTTTTCCATGTTTGTGTCACATTTTTTGGGGGGCAAGAACATTCCATAGTTCTCTTGGGAAATGAGGAGTTTCTTGTTAAAGTCCTTGAAGAGCTCTTAAGGGCTGGAAAGCTCCATCTTAACATGTTGCTTTGCTTTCTTATTAAGGTCTAGGACAGTGGTTCCCCAGATGGACTAGAACAGTGGTCCCCAACCTTGGGCCTCCAGATGTTCTTGGACTACAACTCCCAGAAGCCTTCACCACCACCTCTGCTGGCCAGGATTTCTGGGAGTTGAAGTCCAAGAACATCTGGAGGCCCAAGGTTGGGGACCACTGGACTAGAACACTCAGAAGCCTTCACCACTAGCTGTGCTGGCCAAGATTTCTGGGGGTTGTAGTCCAACATCTGGGGACCCAAGGTTGGGAACCACTTGTCTAGGACATCATGTTTGGTCACATTATTCAACTCAATTATATAGGCCACACTTCCTAAAAACATCTGTTCTGGCACAATGATCCTCTGCGGGGAAGACAGGCCTGAAGAATTAATGTAATTGCAATCTCCTTGTCCTGCTTTCATCTTCCTTTAACGTTCCTGACACACAGCAGTCCAAACATCTTTCCAGCTGGTGTTGACCTTCTGCTGTCTTTCTGCTGGATTGTCCGACCAAGGTTGTATAGGGTTTGCTTCACTGCGGTTGTAGAAAATGGAACAAAACAAGTGTCTTTTCTTCTTCACATCGCCTGGTGGAAGCTTTGTACTGGAAAGGCAGGGTAACATTGTCTGTATTACAGCTGGTGAAAAAAAAAGGCATGGGTTCGTGGTTTAAGATTTCTCGAAGACACGGCTATCTTGGTTGGCACTCAGTTGAGTCTCCCAGACAGATAACATCTTCACTAAACAGAAAATCTCGTGTACTCTTGATCCTGACTGACAGATACTAACTAGGAGCCCTAATCGTACGTCATGTTTAATGGCTCCTTCCAAATCCCAATGCAAATTATATCCACTACCCAGGGATAAAGGAAAACTATTATTAATTAATCCTTCCCTTTTGAATGTTATGAAAATATTAATATTTCCCCCTTTTCTCCTGTTTGAATCTCACTATACCTGTTGAGCTCGTCCCGCCTGTTGTACATTTCTTCATGAAACAGGAAATACGGTAACAGCTCATCCTGTTCTTTCCCTGAAGTCCTGAACACATGAGGAAAATGTTCTAATGATACTTTCCATTCCTCTGTTGTACTGAATCGAGGTAATGTGGTATATATATCAGGGCTAATACTCCTGCTTGTTTTAATTCTACTGCTTCATTTCTTCCTGTTTGAAATGTTACATCTGGCTGCACCATGGAACCAATTTATTCTCTGTCTTGTCCTGGCTGTTCTCCCTTCTCCTTTTTCCCGGGTGGGATTGGCATTCATCCATGCAATACCAGTAAGGAATGTTCTGACAAGTCATTGGAACAAAATAACACAACCCTCTAAGCAAGGGGGAAATAAAGCACTGTTACACATCTGGCTGGGTAAATAATTCGACAATGGCCATACCTTGTGTGACTGGAAATTTATGCAATGATCCAATAGGGATATAAACAGGGAACATTTTCTCTGGGTGATCAGGGCCTGAGAGGGCTATTTTACCTACAATATCTGTATAGGAGGCAGATATTTCCAAACCTATTTCTAATCTGGATAGGTAGGGCTCATTAGCCATGGAAGGCAGCCCATCTAGGAGAAGGAAAACTCCGATTACAAACCTCCACTGCCTTGCAGCTATATCCAATCATGGAAAAATCCGAGGCAAAATCCGGAACCGGAGTCCCGCAGTTCGTATCATTCTGGCAACTCCTGACACATCGCTGGAACCAGTTGTATTGGCTCTTGCTTTTCCATGGGGCTATTTCAGCGATGTGGAGAGGGGGGATTTGCTGCTTGGGTAACAGCCTGTCCTTCATATTATTTTACCCAGGCTTTGTGCTCTGGAGAGGACACTCCAGCTTCTCATACAGTGTCGAATAGACACTGTTCCAAGTCCTCCATACAGAGCACATTACCATAGTCTCTCGAGACTGAAGGACGTCTATGAATGATTTCTAAACCTATTTCTATTTGCAGAGAAGCTGTAACAGTGGGAGGGATGGTCCCAGAGATGGGTGATGTTCCTTCTTCTTTATTTTTTAAAATTACACTTCCCAGTTACTCATGCACCAGCTGGAGTTGCTCCTAATCAGAAAAAGTGGGCTACCAAATGAAAAAAATATTGTCATTCTTAGGGCGTGCCACAATTGTTGACTGCACATGCTCAGTGGCTGAAACTTGGGAATGTTCTTTTCAATATATATGTGAAGAACACCCATAAATGCTCTTGGTCTCTGTGAACGAAGGACCAAAAAATGGCCAATTGTCACAATATGTATGTTCCTAGACAAGAATGGAAGGACCACCATTTTTTAAGTAGCATAATTTATTTATTAATTACTTGATATGATAACTTAAATACAGCCCCATAGTGCAAAACACTCTCTGGGCAGTTGACAGCAGAGTTCCCCCTTGACATTTAGTCCAGTCGTATTCAACTCTAGGACATGGTGCTCATCCCCGTTTCCAAGCCATAGAGCCAGTATTTGTCCGAAGACAGTTTCCGTGGTCACATCGCCAGTGCGACTTAGACACAGAACCTTCCCACTATGGTGGTACCTATTTATGCTTTTGAACTGCTAGGTTGGCAGGAGCTGGGACAAGCGGTGGGAGCTCACTCTGTCCCGTGGATTCAATCTTACGACTGCCGGTCTTCTGACCTTGCAGCACAGAGGCTTCTGCAGTTTAACCCACAGAGCCACCACGTCCCTATACATAGACACATATCATACAATAATAAAGCCAGTCAATCAACAGTAGCAGTGAACCAGCCAAATTCATCTCCAGATAAAGAAATAATTAAAAAGGACATTGGACATCCAAAATAACTAGCATTAATAATAAAAAAATAGCTTTAAACTACTTTAAAACAGGAGGGCCTGGCGTGCTCTGGTCCATGGGGTCACGAAGAGTCAGGCGTGACTTAACGACTAAACAACAACAACCTAAAGGACTGCCTTCTTCCATACGAGCCTGCCCATCCTCTAAGATCAGGCCAGGAGGCCCTTCTGGAGGTGCCATCCTTGAAAGAGGTGAGGGGGATGGCATGCCGAAATAGGGCCTTCTCAGCTTTGGAACACCCTCCCTATAGAGATCTGTGTGACACCAACACTTTTGGCTTTTTGGCACCAGGCAAAGACCTTTCTGTTTAGCCAGCATTTTAATTAAATACTGTAGTATCCTTCATCTGGCCATATGAGCTGCAGGATTTATTAATATTAGTGTTTTAATCACAGAATGCTGTCCTCTGAAGATGCCGGCCACAGAGACTGGTGAAATGTTAGGAAGAACAACCTTCAGAACACGGCCAAAGAGCCCAAAAAGCCCACAACAACCATCAGATCCCGGCCGTGAAAGCCTTCGCGAATACATTTTAACGACTGATTTTAATATAGGGTATTATTATAGTATTGACTATTTTTAATGGTTTTAACGTTTTTAAAGTTTCAATATTGTTGTACGCTGCTCAGAGACCATTGGTAATGGCACAGCTAAAAAAACCCCTTGTAAATAAATAAATAAATAAATAAATAAATAAATACATACATACATACATACATACATACATACATACATACATACGTACGTACGTACATACATACATACATACATACATACATACATACATACATACATACATACATACATACATACATACACATGTCATTCCCGCCTACAACAGATGAGATAGACTTAAGATGTTGTTCCTAGCTCATAACTCTGCAGCTGAGGATATTGCAGAATAGCTGGATTGCAAATCCTGGTTTGTGCAGGTTTGGCAACAATATATAACTCTGGGAAATGAAATTGTCTCATCTTGAAGCCGGAAGATTGGGAAGATTGGTTGTTTAAGGATGCTGCAAAGCATATGAGAAAGGAATTCAGGAAAATCAGTGAGTAAAAGGGTGGTAAATGAAAATCCTAGCAGAAAATAGGCTTGTTTTTAGTCCACTATGAGTGCGATCGGTCAGCTGCAAAGGCACACATCTGATCACTCGGAAGAGGTCAGTTCAACAAGAGCAATTTCCTTTAAACCAACCCTTCCATCTGCAGAGGATTGCTCCAGCTTAGTCCCTAAGGTATAGCCCGGGCACAGATCAGGGTTAAACTGGACCCTATCTGGCACACAATCACTGGGAAATATCTCAGACTGAGAAGTCCAAATTGTGAACTATTTCTGCATCCCATCACACCATAAGGAGCTCTTTTCCTCTCCTCGTCCTTCAAAAAACAATGGAGGAAATTATGCACTGGAAAAAAAAGGGGGAAGATTTCAGCTTTTCTCGATATATTCAGATGTTGTTGGGTTTTGTTGTTTTAATCAGCACAGACCATACCGAGCCCCGCCGAGCGTTCTTTCTCTCCAGTGTGACAGGAAGAGTGTTGCTTCAGGGAAGTTCATGAAGAGGGCAAGATGACAATAAAGTGCACCTGGCTGTTAATTTCCAGTGCCTGAGAAGCTGAGCTATACCATTTCTGAAAATGAAAATTTCATAGTTAGCAATCATAACAACCCGATGCATGCATTCATTACCAAGAGAGAGAGAGAGAGAGAGAGAGAGGAAAAAGTTTTTTCTGCCTTCATACCATCCAGTCATATGGTGCTGGCTTTTGGTATCTTGTCACCCTCTGCTAGGTAATTCAGAGTAATTCTAGGTATTCGGAGTATTGGTAATTGTAATGGCAAAGTGCAGCAGCCTTGTGCTGAGCTTGTGACTGTTGAAGGAAAATGACCATCTGATGAGAAGGCAAAAGAGGGTGGGGTGAAAGCAGCAGCTGTATCTGAAGAAAACAGGCAGACTAGTACAGAAAGAGTTTAAACTTACAGTGGTGCCTCGCTAGACAGTTACCCCGCATGACAGTTTTTTCGCTAGACATTGACTTTTTGCGATCGCTATAGTGATTTGCAAAACAGTGATTCCTATGGGGGAATTTTGCTGGACAATGTTTGGTCCCTGCTTCGCAAACTGATTTTCGCTAGACAACGATTTTGACAGCTCCCTCTGCACTCGCAAAACGGGTGTTTTTGGGACCTAAGCTTCGCAAGACAGCGATTTAAACAGCTGATCGGCGGTTCGCAAAGCAGCTTTCCTATGGACGATCTTTGCTAGACAATGATGAGTCTTCCCCATTGGAATGCATTAAACAGGCTTCAATGCATTCCAATGGCACTGTCTAACCATCTCATTCTCTGTCGTCCCCTTCTCCTCTTGCCTTCACACTTTCCCAACATCAGGGTCTTTTCCAGGGAGTCTTCTCTTCTCATGAGATGGCCAAAGTATTGAAGTCTCAGCTTCAGGATCTGTCCTTCAGGGTTGAAGATTATTATTACTGTATAAAACAAGCAATCTGGTCTAGGAATGTTTGAGAGATTTGCAAACCTGCCACTGATTAGTGCTAGGGTAGCTACTTATGCAGTCCTACATGGTAATAATGATACATGCATTTATTCATATTCAGATGAGCAAATTGCTTTGAAATATTGGAACCCAAAAGTGTGTGAGACAGAGTGGAAGGGAACAGAAGGAAGCCACCATCCTGTCCTTTGAAAAGATGACGGCCCCACTTCCCGGGCCTCATCTTCCTTACAACCATATGATGCAAGTGGCTTTACAGGTCATCACACGGCACTTTCTGGTGTTCCCCTAAATTCTGCATCAAATACTCTCAGTGAGCTGCTGGTCCCCTCTATATAAAATACTCTGCATTTGTGCTGGAAAATCTCTCTCTCTCTCTCTCTCTCTCTCTCTCTCTCTCTCTCTCTCTCTCTCTCACACACACACACACACACACACACACACACACACACACACACACACTCATTCAAGCTGCAAACTCTCAGTCAACGGATGCTATATGGAAGATCAATAGACTACTGCTTTAACTCCACACGATTCATCTCTCATTCAAAAAATAAAGAACGATCCACATCCATGTTAGAATGGAACTGTGTGCCAAGATAAATACATACAAAGCAATAGCCTGGAAATACTTTAGACATAGTACAGTATTTTAATTCTCAGAAGTATTCCCACCTTCTCGCCCCCCTGTCTAAAGTAAACATTGGTGATGCAAACCTAACAGCCTATGTAATCCAGTCTTCAAGTGTATCTTCATTTGTTATGGGGATTTACTTAGGGAAAGGGAGGGAGTGAAATTAAAAAGAGGAAAACAGGAGTTTCTGCAACACTGCAAACATTGTACAAGGTTAAGTCAGTCACACTGTCTCAAGTTGCATGCACAATACACAACTAACTAAGGAGGGATTTAATTGTTCTGCCGCTCGACACTCCCTTGGCAGGCAAACTCCGAGTTATCTGGGCCTCCGCTGAAAACTGGGAGACAGTAGGTATCAAGGTGTGTGTGTGTGTGTGTGTGAAGTATTGTGTCTTTCTCTCAGCAAAATGTGATCATCCTGTGGAAATCCTTGGAATGCTTATTTCTAAAAGAAATGAATGTTTTCTGTAATTCCCCCTTAAAAAAGAGAAAAGCTCGCTATCATTTTCATTAAGTAAATCTTAATAAATATTTATTTTGAAGCCTTCATTGGTTCGTTTGTTCGTTTGTTCGTTTGTTCATTCGTTCTTTCGTTCATACTTTCTTTTAGTTATGCCCTGCCTTTTTCCTGACAGAGACTCGAGAGAGCTTAGACAATATTTTTTAAAATAACGACAGAAAAGACCTTCTCATGTATTCTCACTTTGTATGTCTGTGAGGAGGGCAGGACCTAGCAAAAGGACACCTTTAAGGGTTTTTAAAGGCAACCCCACAAAGAGCAGATTATACTACTCTAAATGGGATGTAACTCATAAGGTGTGATCAAATGGAGAAATAGTTCACATTTAGACCACCTGCAGCACAGTCCAGTGTTAGCGATTTCCTGGTGATATTTTTATTTATTTAAAATATTTATATACCGTATTTTTCTGTGTATAAGACTATACTTTTGTCTAAAATCTTTAGACTAAAAATTGAGGGTCGTCTTATACACAGAAGAAAGCTGAGGAGAGAACAAAAACAAGTGGAGGGGAAAGCGATCCTGCAGCACTTTTATCCCTTTCCCCCTACACTTGCTAAGCCCCATTTAGATTTCTTAATTTTGGGTTAGAAAAGTGGGGGGGTCGTCTTATACACTGGTTCTTAACCTTGGGTTACTCAGGAGTTTTGGACTGCAGCTCCCAGAAGCCTTCACCACCAGCTGTCCTGACTGGGGTTTCTGGGAGTTGCAGTTCAAAAGCATCCGAGTAACAAAGGTTAAGAACCACTGATCTAAACCATCTGGGAGTGATGCGGTACCCTGCACAAATGTGTCCCTATATGAATGCTTGATCAACGAGGATAGGTTTTCTGCAAAGATGAGCTTCCCTATATTCTCAACCTCTCCGCACACCTGTTTTGGAATACTCAGTGGCCCTACACAATGTTTAATGTCTTTAGGGACAAAGGGCAATAAGTAGACCAAACCCATTGAAATCAATGAGACTTAGCTTAGTGATAACTTATCTCCTTGATTTCAAGAAGGACAGTCGGAATCCAAGTCATGGTAATTAGCCGAATTACCCATTGAAATGAACCGGACTTGCTAAAAAAAAAAACCTTGCAGGGAGACTCGTCTTCCCTCCTTCTGCCAGGAATGGCTAGCCAACTGGGCACACTGGAGCAATTGGAAGGAAGAGAGGGGTCGGTGGTGGCAGTGGACACATGAGTGGATGGTCCAGCCGCAGGGGGCCAGACCCTCATTAATTCAAGCTGTGTGGGGGTATTCGTATACAAATACAAACATTTCCATCTCTCCTCTTTCCCTGATAGGCTATAAGGAACAATGTGTCTGTCGCTGATGGGAATCCAGATTGTGTTAAGCATGCATGATCAATATTACCTTACAACATCTGTTTATCTCACCTACTGGCATGAGTACAATGTTGTCTTCTGCTTCTTCTCACACACACACACCAGTAGCATGATGTCTTTCTGGCCCGTCTCTCTGGGATGGGAGGTACTGTTTTACAGTGGTCCATGTCCTTCTTAAAAGAGAGAATTCAGAAGTTGGGCCTGGGGGTACTCCTGTTTGACAACATGGCCATTGGCCTGTGGTTTCCCTCAGTGTTCTATTTGGTCTCCTATGTTATTTAACATCTACATGAAACCACTGGGACTTATGGGGTTCGGCGTCACCAGTATGTGGATGACACCCAACCCTACATCTCCTTGCCATCTAAATCGGAGGAAGCTGTTTCAGCTCTAGATCAGTGTTGAGGGTTAGTAATGAACTGGATCAGAGTGGATAAACTGAAACTTAATCCAGACAAGACAAAGGTGCTCCTGGTCAGTCAAAAGGCAGATCAAGAAATAAGGATGCAGCTTGTACTGGATGGGGTGACACTTCCCCCTCTAACCGCAGGTGTGCAGCTTGGGGGTGCTCCTCGATTCATCACTGAGCCTGGATGCCCAGGTTTCGATGGTGGCCAGGAATGCCTTTGGACAGGTGAGACTATTGGATTGTTGTACCTTTGCATTGACTGTATTTTGGTGCTGCTTATGTGTTTTGTTTTGTTTTTGTATTGTATTCATTGATCCTTTTAGTATTGCCCCGTCATTGTTACTGACTTAAATACTGTCTTTTAATTGTTGTAAGCTGCTTTGGGTCATTTTTAAGGAGAAAGGCGGGTTAAAAATATTTCAAATAAATAATATTTTATATAAATAAATAGCATCAGCCCTACCTCCCACCAAATGGTAGGTGGAGCATGCCAATATGGAATTCTGGGAAATGTAGTCTGAAAGAAGTGATGCTTCCAATCTCTGTTTACAGATGTGTTTTGATTCATGGAGCAAACAGAAGAAAATTGTTTATTGAGTGGTCTTCTTGTTTTGTAGGCAAATTGTCAAGTCATGCATTGGGACCAAGGAGAATCCACTTAGACACAATATTCTAACAAAATCTCTTTCTGCTCCTCTCAAAATTCCTGCATAGATTTTGTTTGAGGGACTTCCACATTTCTTATGTTCCTGAGATAAACTTGCCATCTTCCGGAATCTATATTATACATCTTCATAGCTTATCCAAAACATCTCCAGCTGGCAACTGAGGCTGTAGAAAGGTAATCAAATGAAGAATTAAATCTTAAACACTAAATCCTAATGGGGTTAATTTCTGAGCTGGTTTCCTTGGGGGTTCTTTATTCATTTGCTGCCTTGCAAGCAAATTAAAGCGTAAGAATGTCAGGACTACTAAAAGATTGTCTCTCAACACATTAAACCAACCCCTCCCCCAAAGAAAATATGCACTTCTTATATAAGACCAGAAACACTAGCACATTTTTATGCCTATGGCAGCAGTTTCTTCCATCCTCCCACAGAACCCTGTGTTTCTTTACAGCAAAAATAAATATTTTGCATTTAAACCCTTGCACGGCATACAAAATGCAAGTTTTCTACAGAAAAGCAATTCCCACATTTTTAGGTAAAAACAGTGCTGAGATGTCACAACTGCACCGAAACTCTCAGATTCCTAAACAGCAGGGAGAAAACTTCTGAAATGCTTCGTTAGCGGCTGCAAGAAAAAAATAAGCAGAGATTTACGCTCCTGTTCAAGGTGCTAGATTTTTTTGTCAGTCTTAAATTTATTTAAATTCTCTGTGAAATAAAAGCCCCCACTGCTGATGAATTGCCCTAAGTGACAGCTCTCAGCACATACTTTGGAGAATCTTGAAATTAAACTATACAGGCTGGCTTTATTATCCTTTAAATAATGGGAGAATACAATGAAAAGGAAAAGTTGGCCAAGTTAATTAACACTTAGTCAAAGGGAGGGGAAAAGATGTAACGGTAGTCTTAGGAGCAACTTGACATTGAGATAAAGAAATAAGTCATTAATTGGTTATCTTGTTAAGTATATAGAAAGAGGGTTCCCACCCTCCCGTCAAGGTCAACATGACTTTGAAAGTGACCACAGCTCTATTCCTCTCTGTAACTCAATGGGAACAAGAGAAATGCAAAGTGGGAGGGACAGGAGATAAGGAAATTGGACCAATAATTATGCAAAGGTCGTGAAGGAGGGTCAGTTGATCGGGAGGCGGGTCAAAGGGCACAATACGTAATCGACATGGTGGTAATAATAGTCCTCCATGGTGCACATTGTCTTTTTTCAATGTGGCATCAAAGAAAATTGAAAACACTGATCAGGGCTGAAAGGAGCTATTGAAGGCGGCAAACACAATCCCCCCAAAGCAATATAGAAATACAGTGGTGCCTCGCAAGACAAATGCCTTGCAGGACAAAAAACTCGCAAGGCAAATGGTTTTGGCAATGGGGGTTGATGACTCACAAGACAAATGTTCCTGCGGCCGTGCTTTGCAAGACAAATGTTTTCCGTTTTTTGTTCCTGCCTCATGTTTGCTATTTTTAAATGTTTTTTCTACGATGTTTAAAAAGTTAAAGTTTTTTGACTGAAATTTTTTAAATCACCTGCACAATATATACGGCTTTAAAGAGCACTTAATAAACCCTTTGTAAACCAAATTTGACTTTGTTCTGACTTGTTTTCCCATAGGAACGCATTAATTAGATTTCAATGCACTCCTATGGGAAAACGTGTTTCGCAAGACAAATTTTTCGCAAGACAACATTAACTGCAGAATGAATTAAATTCATCTTGTGAGGCACCACTGTATCAGTTTTGCCAAAACAGAAGACATGGTTGTGAAGTCCAATATTATAGTTTAGGTGAATTGGTTTGCAAAACAATTTCAATTTTGGAGCTTCCCCATTTTTCCCCCAAGAATAGTCTGTTGGGGTATTATAACCCACAATATAGAATTTACTCTTTTCTACATGAACCAATGTTTGCTAAAAGGCATCGATCTTAAAACAGGTGTGCAGCCACAGAATCAGCACATGAAGCCGATGCAATCCATGAAATGTGTATTGGACATTTTCTAATGTCTTGAGGAAGACATTGGGTAATGTACCCAGTGACTGGCTATTGAAACTATACAAGTGCTGCACACTATGGTGATGTGTGGAGTGTTGTCTTGGAGAGTTGCTGCGCGAAGTGCTGTCCGTTTATTTACCAGAAGTATAATATTGAGTCTGTTGACTGATGTACATAGTTCCTCTGTACATAGTGTGTAAATACTGTAAATACACTGCTGGTGAAGGAATCTACTGTCTCTGTGAATCTCTTTGCTGTCAACCTGGAAGACTGACATGTCTCAGAACCATCTCTCACATTACAAATCTTGACACAATCTACTGGAATGCAGATTTTTTTACACTGAGTGCCTGTTCTTATAAAAAGAGAGAATCCATAGGTTAGGAGTTCAGGCCCATTCCTTGTGACATAATAAGATATTAGATACCGAAACTAGAAATGACCAAAATTATCCTTTCTGGTTATGCTTGATTTCTCATTTATTCATTTTGCCCTGACTCTCTCTCTCTCTCTCTCTCTCTCTCTCTGTGTGTGTGTGTGTGTATAAAGGTAAAGGTTCCCCTTGACATTTAGTCCAGTCATGTCTGACTCTAGGGCGCGGTGCTCATCCCCGTCTCCAAGCCGTAGAGCCAGTGTTTGTCTGAAGACTATTTTCGTGGTCACGTGGCCAGCATGACTAGACACGGAATGCCGTTACCTTCCCACTGAGGTGGTACCTATTTATCTACTTACATTTTTAAATGGTTTCGAACTGCTAGGTTGGCAGGAGCTGGGACGAGCGACGGGAGCTCCCTCCGTCATGTGGATTCGATCTTACGACGGCTGGTCTTCTGATCTTGCAGCCCAGAGGCTTCTGCGGTTTAACCCGCAGAGCCACCACGTCCCCTACACACATGCACACACACACGCACAAACACGTATGTATGTATATATGTATGTGTGTGTGTGTATGTGTATATACATATGTATGTATGTATGTATGTATGTATGTATGTATGTATGTATGTATGTATGTATGTATGTATGTATGTATGTATGTATGTATGTATGTATGTATGTATGTATGTATGTATGTATGCTCATACATTTTGCCATTTGGATGTGACAGAACTTTACACTTGATGATCTTTTCTAATTTCTTCACTGCTGCCCTTCCACAACTCAATTTTCTTCTGATTTCATTGCTGAAGTCTCCATCTGGATTGATGATTGGACCAAGATATACAAAATCTTTAACAATCTTCATTGTCAGCACTCAAGTTGTGTAGTCATGATTTTTACCTTCTTAGTGTTCAACTGTTTTAGCGCTTTCTTCTTTCACTTTCTGTAAAAGTCATTTCAGATCATTGCTTCTTTCTGCTAGTAAATTGATGTCATCTGCATATCTTAAATTGTTAATGTTTCTTCTACCAATTTCCACTTCTCCTTTACCTGAATTTAGCCTGGCTTTCCGTATGATATGTACTGCATACAGATTGAACAGACAAGGGCATAGATTTCACCTTTGTCTGACACCTTCCCTATAGGAAACCATTCTGTCTCTCTCCATATTCTGTGTTAATGGCAGCTTCTTGTTGACAATACAGGTTAGACACCAGGACAATCAAGTGCTGAGTCACACCTATTTCTTTCAGAACAACACACAGATTCTCATGGTCCACAGAGTCCAAGGTCTTGCTGTCGCCTATAAAACAGACTGATCTCCTTCTGAAATTTGTTGCTGCTCTCCATTAGCCAGCAGATATTTGCAGTATGATCCTGAATGCCTCTTCCATTTCAGAATCCAGCTTGAAAATCAGGCGTTTCTCACTCCTTATAAGGTAAAAACTTTTGTTGTAACACTTTGAGCATAAATTTGCTGGCATGGGAAATTAGAGCAATGGTTAAAACTGAATTTACTTCTTGAGATGACAAAGGTCTCCCCACTTTTGTGCTAAGAAACTATGATTACTGGGAGGAATTCCAGATAACTCTAACTTAAATGGTCTATGCTTTCATGCTACTAGAAAAAAAAATGGCTTGATTTGAACCCGTGACATCTCACATTTATAGAAAGAATCCTGATGCTAGACCAAGAACCCGTGCTTGGCCCAAGTTTTCTTTGGAATTCAGCATCTACTTTCTATGTTAGGAAGGGAAATAACATTCAAAAAGTTTGGAAGATAAAATGCTCTGAATAAATCTTCCTCATTTTTATGGCTGCGAGAGCCATTTGTAATACCCAGGACATGAAGTTGTATTTCATTCTCCTAATGTCATCTCATTTTTTCCCCTCACAGATTTAAGTTTTTCTCAAAGTTGTTACACTGTTCCCAAGCACTGCAAAGTGTATTTTACTGAAACAATGAATTATTTCTCTCCTACCACGGTGTTCATCAGATTTCATTTTTTTATAGCCTTGGCAACATTAACATTACCTTTTTGAAATGTTTTCCATTCCTTTTCCACTCCAGATAAGACACCTCCATTTTCATGTTCGGAGAACTCCCCTCTGCCTCTGAGATTAATGTCTTCCGATAAGCAAGATTGTTAATTGAAAGGGGAACGAAATACAGTTGTCAAGTAAACTTTGAATACGAGTATGTGTGGTGAAAAAAGAGAGAATCAAATCTACCCCTGGAGCAGATTAAAATGTTGTTTATATTACTTTGTCCTGTTACTGATGCCTGTATCTTCCCAGGCATCGTTCATGACTGAAGAGTTGAAAAGTCATCTGGAAGCATCTAAGGGACAAAATGGAAGGTGGGACCTGCGCGTGTCACAGAGATGACAGACGGTTCCAGGAAAAGGTGCAATTAAGTGTGTTTGTGTGCAAGAGGAGATGAAAATAGGCGGGGTATAAAATAAATAAATAAATAAATAAATAAATAAATAAATAAATAAATAAATAAATAAATAAATAAATAAATAAATAAATAAATAAATAAATAAATAAATAAATAAATAATGCCAATCCCGATGCAACCAAGGGGGATATGGAAACATTGATTGGTTCAAAATTGGGAAAGGAGTATGACAAGGCTGTATATTGTCCCCCTGCTTATTTAACTTATATGCAGAATACATCATGCGGAAGGCTGGACTGGATGAATCCCAAACTGGAATTAAGATTGCCGGAACAAACAAACTCCGATATGCAGTTGATACCACTCTGATGGCAGCAAGTGAGGAGGAATTAAAGAACCTCGTAATGAGGGTGAAAGAGGAAAATGGTCTGAAGCTCAACATAAAAAACAACAACTAAGATTATGGCCACTGGTCCCATCACCTCCTGGCAAATAGAAGAATTGATGCCTTTGAATTGTGGTGCTGGAGGAGGCTCTTGAGAGTCCCCTGGACTGCAAGGAGAAGAAACCTATCCATTCTAAAGGAAATCAAGCCTGAGTGCTCACTGGAAGGACAGATCCTGCTTTAATACTTTGGCCATCTCATGAGAAGAGAAGACTCCCTGGAAAAGACCCTGATTATTAGGAAAGTGTGAAGGCAAGAGGAGAAGGGGATGACAGAGGATGAGATGGCTGGACAGTGTCACCGAAGTGACCAACATGAATTTGACCCAACTCCGGGAGACAGTGGAAGACAGGAGGGCCTGGTGTGCTCTGGTCCATGGGGTCACGAAGAGTCAGACATGACTAAAAAACTAAACAACAACAACAAATGCAACCAAGAGTTTGTTAGCTACAGTGCCATCTTAACTCAGAGATAGGGTGGCTCTCTGGGCATAATGTCCAGCAGATGGATCTCAGGGGTCTGCCCACAGAGGGATCTGCCAGCAGAAGCCAAAAATGAGGTAGAGAAGCGGTGGATTGTAGGTTAAAACAAAATATGCTATTTTATATTGTCTTTTAAAATGTTTTTAATGTTTTTAAGTTTTAATGTTGTACGCCGCCCAGAAGCCACTGCCAATGGTGCGGCTAAAAAATATTGTAAATAAATAAATAAATAAATAAAAATATTAAAACATGGTGACACCTTAAAGGCTAACCTTTTTTTATGGTGAGCTCTTGTGGACAAGTCCACTTTATCAGACGTAAGAGAAGGAGAGATAACATGGCAAATATTTGTACACAGCATCAAAGTATAGATATCAAGATAAGAATTTTGTTTGATTGGCAAGAAAGTCAGTGGATCTTAAACATTGTGATGATTGTGTCTTTGATAAGTCATTCATAGAACCTTGTGCTGTACAGAATTTGGGGACCCCTATCCTAAATTAACAATGGGGAAATAACAATAATAGAGTGACATGAATATTAATTAGATGGGCTCCTTACAGTTATTGATGAACTTTTTCTCCCTACAAGCTTTTCTTTGTAATCAGTTGCAATAGTGTGTGAGTTATCCCAGACAAGAGATGACAACAAGAGCAAAGAATCTGTTTAGATCTATTAAGGGAGGAAAAATACTAGGATATGTGTAACAGTACAATATTTGTGATAGTGCTTCAAAAAGAAGAGGTGAATAGAAGGAGGCTTAACACATAGGGATTCAAACCCAGACTTCTACAGTGAACAAGCTAGAAAAACCACAAGATGTACCCTTACTACCTTTGCAGGCTGCTTTAAATTCAGTTCAGTGTGGGTGTAGTTTCTCCCACCCGCCGGCATCCGAAATGCTTCTTGCTTGTCTTGTCATCTCTCCTCTCATGGAAACTAACAGCATTGGAAGTGGGAGTGGTGGGAAGCCCTCACCAAACCTCCCCAATGTTTCGGCTGTTGTTGGCGGTCTTTCACTCTAAGGAGCCACAACAACCTGACTGGAATGCAGTTTAGAGGGTGTGGGATCTCCTCTCCAGGGTAGAGGGGCTGGAGTCCTCTCACCAGGCTAGATGTTTGACTGAGAAGGTTCCCTCCCTCCCTCTTGTTACTTCCCACCTTTGTTGTGTAGTTGTTTAGTCATGTCCGACACTTTGTGACACCATGGACCAGAACATGCCAGGCCCTCCTGTCTTCCACTGCCTCCCGGAGTTTGGTACCAAATTCATGTTGGTCACTCCGATGACACTGTCCAGCGATCTCGTCCTCTGTCGTCCCCTTCTCCTCTTGCCCTCACTCTTTCCAAACATCAGGGTCTTTTCCAGGGAGTCTTCTCTTCTCATCAGATGGCCGAAGTATTGGAGTCTCGGCTGGTGGTGATCACTGGTGGTGATTTTCAGATATTTCAGATTCACCATCACCACCACCATCCAGCCCACCCACCCCCAGCTTCCCAATGATGAAGAGGATTCCATGGGAGCCTGAGATAATTGGGATGGGTGGAAAATTTTTAATTTTTGTAAAAACGCCATAACTAATGACATCATCGGCCTTACACGGTGTGTTATGTTCTGCTGGATTTCAGCCAATGTCTCAGAATTCTGCCACTTTCACCACAAAATGATGGTTCCTGTTCAAATATACTGTGTTGATTCTACCAGATCTACGTTGTCTTTACCTGGAAACTGTAGAAAAACATCTGTCCCATGTCATTTCAGTTTAATCTGTTTTATGTTTATTTTTTTCTTCACAGAAATGCATCTGAACCCCCCTCAAAAATGTGGTTTTCTGCAGACAGGTGAGTATTTTGTCCCACAGCCTTGGGAGATGCAACATAAATATTTTCATTCGGCAATGTGAACGCAACAAGTTTCTCTTCCATTGCTCTGATCATAAGAAAGCTAGTCTCTCTCTCAACTCCTGTAATCTCAGGACAAAGAATACTACAGTGGGGTCTCTACTTAAGAACGTCCCTACTTAAGAACAATCCAACTTAAGAACAGCTCCATTTGCTAAATTTTGCTTCTACTTGAGAACAGAAATCCAAGATAAGAACAGGAAAAAAAACCTTTCCTGCTCTTTTTTTAACCTTAGGTCATCTTAGGTTAAAAAAAAAATTCTCCCCCTAGTGGTAGAGTACGTATTAACCAGCTTTGCATTAGTTCCTATGGGAACGAATGCTTCAATGTACGAACACACCTCTACATAACAAAAAAACAGCCAGAACGGATTAATTGGTTTTCAGTCCATTCCTATGGGAAATTTTGATTCAACTTAAGAACGTTTCAACTTAAGAACACCATTCCAAAACGGATTAAGTTCTTAAGTAGAGGTTCCACTGTAGTTTATCATCTAGGGATGTTGTTATGACCGGCTGTAGGAAACACTGGTGATGTATTCTACCTATTTGAATGTCCTATAAATATTATTTAATTCAATTTTCAATGTTTTGTTTAGTTGGAGAATGCATTAATTTTTCTTCCTTGCTTAAAAATAATATGTGGCATAAGATCTTGCAGCACAGAAACTCATTTTTATCTGCAATCAGCTCTCCCACCATCATGCCGTCCATTCACAAATCGCTCACTGAAGTCTAAATATATATGTAGCCCACTCCATAGATCTAAAAATACTCTTCATTCCAGGTTGCAACACAAAACCTGCCTGTTTCTTAGAACGTCCTTTCCTCCCTCTGTGCTACCATGAGGCCACCGCTTTTCTGAAAGAGCATGAGTGTAGATCAAAGGCAGAACATTTCCTCTTCCCACGCCTACAGAAGTAGTTCTGCCCCGGATTCCGTGGAAGGAAGCCCAGTCATCCGAGCCTAGATCGGAGGAGTTGTATATACAGGTTTGTACCTCCGATTGTAGAGGCAGTGTGCAGCATCTCAGATGAAGGCATTTCACAGAGAAAGGGCAAAAGTGATCACTGAAGTCCATGCACTGACTTGTTCTTTAATTTTAGTTATTTCTGTAGCCTCTCCCAATTTGAAGAGACCCTTGTCCAGCAGGCCAAGGCAAAGAGGCAGTCCCGGAAGCAGCAAAACCAGGGACCTGGACAGGGGACAGATTGGATTTGTCTTCAGTGTGGAAGGGATTGTCACTCTCGAATTGGCCTTCTCAGCCACACGAGATGCTGTTCCAAGTCCTCCATACAGAGCACGTTACCATAGTCTTTTAAGACTGAAGGATGCCTAACTAACTATATACATTTCTACACCTCTTTCTCCCAGTCAAGGGGCTCGAAGTGGGTCATGGGTTACTCAAAACAACAACGAACTAACTGAAACCAGAATCGTGACATTAGAAAATGATTAAGCATAATACATACACACATTAAAACAATTTGTTAAAACAGTTAAAAACACCTTTAAAGCACATTATACACACACCTAAAAATCATAATATCCAGCACACAAAATCAAAAGCTAGCCAGTCTTCTCTCATTGCTAGAGAGAGGGGGGCCAAGTTATCTTCCTGGGGGAGGGCATTCCACAAATTGGGAGCAGTGACAGAGAAGGTCTTCTCTCTTCAAATGGTTCTGTGAACTGAGAGAAGGGTTTCTCCTGAAGTTCTTAAGAGTTAAGGAGGGTTATGTGGGGAATTATAGTCTGGAGGACCCAAATAATATAGGGCTGTTGTTCTATATTACTCCATATTATTCTTTGTTCTAATTGGCACAACAATCCAAACACATTTAATGCATGCATGCAAAATACAGATTTTTGACACACACACCAACATATTTGTTATAGAAGCTGGGGAAGAAGCATCACAAAATTCAGAGAGTGGTGTTGAACAGAGCGCCACTCTTTGTTCTGTTAGTTCAGGGGTGATGCATCTAATTGATTTAGTTCCAAATGCACATGGAACATAATTTTTTTTGAGCAATCTTTATTGCTTGATTCTCTCTCCCATACCCCTTGTTTGCTACGTTGCTCTTTCTTAGCTCCTATTCTTTTGCCTCACAATAATCTATCTTGAACTGGTATGTGAAATAATTTGCCCCAAGTAGTGTTATATGCCATATAAGGTAAAGGTAAAGGTTCCCCTTGACAATTTTTGTCCAGTCGTGTTCGACTCTAGGGGGCGGTGCTCATCCCCGTTTCCAAGCCTTAGAGCCAGCATTTTGTCTGAAGACAATCCTCCGTGGTCATATGGCCAGTGCGACTTAGACATGGAACACTGTTACCTTCCCACCGAGGTGGTCCCTGTTTATCTACTTGCATTTGCATGCTTTTGAACCGCTAGGTTGGCGGGAGCTGGGACAAAGCGATGGGCGCTCACTCCGTCATGTGGATTTGATCTTACGACTGCTTGGTCTTCTGACCCTGCAGCACACAAAGGCTTCTGCGGTTTAGCCCACAGCACAACCACGTCCCTTATATGCTATATGCCTGCCAGCAATGTCACCACCACAGTTGAGATAAAAAGCAACTTGTTAACATGGCTCATTGTATTGAATACCCTAAAAACCATTTGCTGCCTTACCATAGGTTAATGACAGATTGGCCAAAATCCTATTGCTTATGTACACCAGTAAGTGCAATATGTAAAGGTCAAGGTCAAGGTTCCCCTTGACATTTAGGCCAGTCGTGTTCGACTCTAGGGCGTGGTGCTCATCTGCATCTCCAAGCCGTAGAGCCAGCATTTGTCCAAAGAAAGTTTCCGTGGTCACGTGGCCAGCGCGACTAGACACAGAACATTATTACCTTCCCACTGAGGCCGTCCCTATTGATGTACTTGTATTTTTGCATGCTTTTAAACTGCTAGGTTGGCAGGAGCTGGGACAAGCGACAGGAGCTCACTCCGTCGCGTGGATTTGATCTTATGGCTGCTGGTCTTCTGACCTTGCAGCACAGAGGCTTCTGCAGTTTAACCCATAGTGCCACCATGTCCCCTTTGTAAGTGCAATAGTGGAAATTATTTTTGTGTGATGCCAGTAGTTGTTGCTTGTTCCTCATGACCAATAACGTTATGTGACAGTTTGTGCGGCATGTTAGCATTCACCAATATGGAGAATGTTAGTGAAGATTCTAATGCAGTTGCCTCCCGGTCATGGGTAACACATAAGAAGGATATATTGATCTTGCAAGCTGTGGTTGGGATCTGTTTATGAAAAATCTTGGCTAATGCAGATTACATTTGTATGCCAACTTGTTGACTACCCTCTTCTGGTTTTCTCCATCTTAAAAAAACTGCAATTTCTAGCAACCAGATGCTGATGCTTCTTATGGGAGACAGCTAAGTATTTATCTGTTTATTTTTGAACCTGCTCAATGCAGCAGAACAAAACACGAATTAAAGAAGCCTACTTGCATTGGGTTCAAAAGTCAGGAACCTGGAAATAGAGTGAAACGTTTAGCGGGGGAGGAACGACAAATACATCAAAGAATGTTGTCACGTCTTCCTTCCTTTCTGCGTTCAACACATTGCCCAGATCGGCAAACCTCTGACTTTCTCAACGACGCCCACAGCTCCCACCCTTTCGGCTAGAATAAAACCATTTGCAAATGAAGCTGTTACATTTTTTTTACTCGTTGTTTGTGCATAGGGGTGTATGTGTGTGGAAGGAAAGAAGGGAGAAAGGGGGGGAAGGGAGGTCACACTATTATCTCAGGAATATAGATTTAAGACAAGGTTATTTACATTTGAAAAAAAACTAGATTGCTTGTCTAACAGCAAAACATTGGTGTATGTCATTAAATGATAAGAAGTGAATTCTGCGCAGGTATATCGGCTCGCTTCATAACCCCAAACACATTCTTTATCCTTCTGACATTACCATAATTTAAACTCGACAAAGTTCCATTCCCATCTCGTGACTTTTTAAATGTTATTTGTTTTATACGCACCCGGGAGATTGGATTGGGAAGTCTCAGCCTGCCTACCTCAAGCCAGGAAATGAGAGGTAAGGATAACTATGCATGGCTGGAAGAAAGTCAAAGGAGATGAAGTTCCTTCCTTTCTTTCCAAAGATTGGAACCTGGGCCATAAAGTGGCAGGACATTAATAAGAAAGCGCTTCATCCCTGAATACTGACATGGTGGCCACCAATTTAGGTGTCTCCAGAAGGCAGGGCTGTGGACTGTCCCAGGGCACTCTATACCTGAACTGGGACACACAGGTTGGTGCCCAAACTACCCTAATGCCCCTTTGGAGACACCTTGATCTGACCCTTGTCTATGTTTCTCTGTGTTTGTCTCCTACTGGTTCCACCTAGTGCAGTAGTTCCCAACCTTGGGCCTTCAGACATTCTTGGACCACAACTCCCAGAAATCCTGGCTAGCACAGCTAGTGGTGAAGGCTTCTGGGAGTTGCAGTCCAAGAACATCATAGAATCATTGTAGGGTTGGAAGGGACCTTAGAGGTCTTCTAGTCCAACCCCCTGCCCAAGGCAGGAGACCTCACACCATCCTGGACAGATGGCTGTCCCATCTTTTCTTGAAAACCTCCAGCGATGGGGCACCCACAATATCAGGAGGCAAACTGCTCCATGGCTTCATGATTCCCACCTTGAGGAACCTCCTCCTTATTTCCAGGTTGGATCTCCCTGTGATGAGTTTAGCTCTTGTCATACCTTCAGGCAGAATGTCCTGCCCTCAGGCGCATATCTGGAGACCCAAGGTTGGGAACCCCTAATTTAGTGGGTAGATTAAATTTTGACCCCCATTCCCTAATGGAGGCCCACTGGATTTTGGTGTTGCCGTATTTCCTAGCCAAATAGGAACTCACAGTTTCAAAAGAATGCTATACTGGGGCATGTGCATATTACCTGGTCATATTTTGTTTGAGGAGCTCTCTCTCTCTCTCTCTCTCTCTCTCTCTCTCTCTCTCTCTCTCTCTCTCTCTCTGTGTGTGTGTGTGTGTGTGTGTGTGTGTGATATTTGACCAATAGCTACCCGGGGTATAATTTGTAAAGCACACCTCCAATGCTACCTGCACTTTTTTCTAACTTGCCTCTAAGAAGCAAGCCTGGCACAACCATCTGCCATGAATTTTTGGGACTTTCATTTACAATCATTCTGCATTATTCAGATATCGGTGCATAGCCTGAGGAAGTGAACTTTGACCTATGGAAGCTCATTGATTGTTTGATATTTTTGCGGTTGCTGTTGTCGTTTAGTCGTTGAGTCATGTCCAACTCTTCGTGACTCCATGGACCAGAGCACGCCAGGCCCTCCCGTCTTCCACTACCTCCCGGAGTTGGGTCAAAGTCATGTTGGTCGCTTCAGTGACACCGTCCAGCCATCTCATCCTCCCCCTTTTTTTTAATAGGCTAATAAAGGTCTCACCGACTTTTGCATTTGTATTATCTCTGTCAATGACTCTATTGGTGCATTCCTGGCGACGAAGGTACAGACTTTAAAATATCAATGGACATGGTTCTTTTTTATTTCTTTCCCAAAGGGTAAAGTAAGGTGTCTGCGTGTCTGCTCTTCCTTCACACCACCTGGAACTCCACCTCATTGTGTTCCATTGGTCAGACAGCTCCTGTCCGTCAAAACACCATGTAGAATTATACAAGGGGAAAAAAGCTGCTTGTTTCCATTGGAAAAGCAAAGTGCAGGAACTCTGCCATTTCCATCCTTTCTCTCTCCCCTCTCTTCACTCTTCCTCCTCTTCACTGGAACTGAACTTAGTGATGCCATGGCTCACTTGTGCTGCACTTATGGGTCGAAGGACACAGAGAGGATGCAGGATGAATGAACAAACAAGTTTCTAAGCAACAGATCTGGATGATTGAACCATTTTGCAGTATGAAAGGCAAGGCAAATTTGCTTCTAAGATGAAGTATAAAAATATCTTTGTTGGTGTCGACAGCATTTTTGTTAGCTTATCTTTCTCTTCCCTGCTTAATGATAGAATCACAGAGTAATTGAGTCAGAAGAGGCCTAGAAGGCCATTGAATCCAACCTTCTGCTCAACGCAGGAATCCAAATCAAAGCAGACCTGACAAAGAAGGTTGTCTGAATTTCTCTTGAACACCTCTCGTGTTAGAGCATTCGCCACCTCCCGAGGTCATGGGTTCCATTGTTGTACTGCTCTAACAGTTATAAAACTTTTCCTGATATTCAGCTGAAACCAGGCTTCCTGTAACTTGAGGCCATTATTATGTGTCCTGCAGTCTGGGATGATCAAGAACGGATCCTGTCCTTCTTGGGTATGTCTGCCTTTCTAGTATTTGAAAAGTCACGTTCCACCATTTTAATCTCAACATTTTGTAATATGATTTAATATAGAGGCAAATATAGAGAATGGTGCTCCATCTTGATCAAACCTTCTGGGTTCTTTGCCCCGCTCTGTAATTACCCAAGAACTAAACAAATACATTCTACACTTACACATTTGTCCAAAGACAGTGCACATTTAATTAAAAAGAAATATGAACAATTCAGTATAAGCCTATCAGTGGGTAATACAGCAGGAACTCCGACATCATCTATCACCCCCCATTCAGGCTTCCTGTCCCCTTTAAGCTTAGCTGCAGTCTTCACAGTGGATGGAGGAGATATGGATTGTTGCAGACCAACAATATTGTTGGACAAAATATTTGAGGATAGCGTGACTTTCAATGGGCAATGAAGAGCCATGAGTTTTACAAAATGCATGTTCCTGATGTGTTGATATCCCATTGCTTGAATGTTTGGGATCTCTTTGGAGTGGTGTCTAGCAAAGACCTACTTTTCCAGATTTGCTAGTACATGCTAGGTGCAAGGTGGCTTTTATCTAAAAGAACTCTAAATATTGTCAAGTGGTTTGAGGGGGCCATACAGAGAGCTCGGGAGTTACAGTTAGGGCCAAAGGGGCAGACACTTACCATATTTTACCTGCCCCTGCATTACCCTATGCTCCCACTTTTTCCAGCTGTTTACCAAGAAAAATGAGGGATGGGGTGGCTGAAAATTGGGGCTTTACACTGGGTCCTCGTTCAATCTGTGACCAAATAGAGACACACAGATCTGGGAAACAAATCATCCTATATCCTTTCAGGAATATTCCTAGCTGATCTTTGTTGCTGGTAGTATTTGTGTGCTATCAAATCTCCAGGAAACATTTTTTAAAAAACCCTAAGATCATGGCCACTGGTCCCATCACCTCCTGGCAAATAGAAGGGGAATATATGGAGGCAGTGACATATTTTACTTTCCTGGACTCCATGATCACTGCAGATGGCGACAGCAGCCACGAAATTAAAAGACGCCTGCTTCTTGGGAGGAAAGCATTGACAAACCTTGACAGCATCTTTAAAAGCAGAGACATCACCTTGCCAACAAAGGTCCACAAAGTCAAAGCTATCTTTTTTTCAGTAGCGATGTATGGAAGCGAGAGCTGAACCATAAAGAAGGCTGACCGCCAAAGAATTGATGCTTTTGAATTGTGGTGCTGGAGGAGACTCTTGAGAGTCCCCTGGACTGCAAGGAGAACAAACCTTGCAGTCGGACATGATTAAATGACTAAACAACAACATGAATGGGAGAAAGGACTGTAACCTGGGAGGGATCACACAACACCATCAGAATGATTTCTTGTAGAATTATTTCCCCACCTCCAGCCCAGATAATATACACACATAAAAGAAGAGATGCAGGGTACAGCTCTTATGGCAGTGACACCACTGCCCTGAGCCTTGTGGCGCAGTGGTTAAAACGCTGTAATGCAGCTAAAACTGTGCTCACGACCTGGGTTCAAATCCCAGGTAGCCGGCTCAAGGTTGACTCAGCCTTCCATCCTTCCGAGGTCGGTAAAATGAGTACCCAGCTTGCTGGGGGGGGCAATGTGTGGCCTGTATAATTAAATTGTAAACCGCCCGGAGAGTGCTTGGGTGGTATATAAGTCCAATAAATAAATAAATAAATAATAAATAAATAAATAAAGAAAAACCAAAGGGGATGGGAGAAAGGCAGACCCTACCATCGGCTCATGTGGCCACTCAAAGCCCATACTAGAATACAGCCATTCATCCGTGTACATGTACACACTCAATTCCAGTAGCATAAGTAAGAAGAAAGAATACAGGAAATCTGAGAAGGCAAGGTGAATTAGCTACCCGAGTATAAGCCCCTTGCTTTGCAATGTGGTTAAGCAAAATGTAACTGAAAGCAGCTTCAAGGGGATATATATGGCCCAAAAGAGGTTTTGGACTTTACTGGAAAGTTAAATTACTGTATTAGTCTCCTTCTCCCTTGGTGCCAGCTTAGCATGTTTCTTCCTGATAGTTTCTCTTCATTTTCCCACTTTTAATCATGTCCCATATTTTTTGACAGTTTTAACCACACAAATGCTGGATTTAACAAGAGGGTTCTGTGGGGTGAGCTCCTCTACCCCCTGCGGGCACTGGGTTTGGGGCTCCACCTATAATTGCCACAGAAACACACAGAAAGCCTCATCTAGTTAACGTTTGGGCATAACACCAAATAATGTGCACAGCCCACTTGAGGATTTCATTTCTGTTTCATTCATGAAATGATTTGTCCCAGTTTGCAAACTTCTTGGTATTCGAGATGGAAACTCCTTGAGATTTTATTTTTTTTTTGAGTTAGTGTAGGAGAGAAACTGCAACCACAGATTCATCCATGTAGGCTCAAGGGCTGATTTCTCTGGAACTTCATTTCAAATTGAAAGGAAACTTTGTGTACATTATCATCTGAAACATTTTAAAGACACCCCCACAAAACAAAGAATAAAAAAACACACACATGCTCTTCTTTGCAGTCTAAAAGATGAAACAAATGTCAAAGGCTACACATTGTATTTAGAAGTACTAATAACCCCGAACACTTCTGATTTTCGACACCCACCCTCCACCTCTGGTTGTCTTGCTCTCTGTGGATCTCTGTTGATAAGCGCAAAAACCAAGTTTCTTGGGGTTTCTAAGAATGAGTGGTTTCTGAAGAAGAAGATCATCAGCAGATTCTGCCATAACCGCATATAGCAGCTGTGCGATTATGACAAAATCCCCAAATTTATCATGGGGGTGATGTATGCTTACTCTGCTCTTTGTGGTGGAGGTTGCCTTTTTCATTCACACCTGAAAAGGGCTACTGTGGATGTGATGGCATCTTCGAAGCATTGTTGATAGCTATCTGGAGGAGGCTCTTGAGAGTCCCCTGGACTGCAAGGAGAACAAACCTATCCATTCTAAAGGAAATCAACCCTGAGTGCTCACTGGAAGGACAGATCCTGAAGCTGAGGCTCCAATACTTTGACCATCTCATGAGAAGAGAAGACTCCCTGGGAAAGACCCTGATGTTGGGAAAGTGTGAGGGCAAGAGGAGAAGGGGACGACAGAGGATGAGATGGTTGAACATTGTCATAGAAGCGACCAACACGACTTTGACCCAACTCCGGGAGACAGTGGAAGACAGGAGGGCCTGGCTTGCTCTGGTCCATGGGGTCATGAAGAGTCGGACATGACAAATGACTAAACAACAACAACATCTGGAGAAAAGTGTACACTCTGATCTGGATGAAATACCTCATGAGAAAAGGCTGGAGACCTCTCCAGGATGAAGGATGTTTGGATCCTGTGAGCAGCAAAAGGGAAAAAAAAATGAATGAAACACTGGACTCCCTGCTTGGTGGTCCTTTGGCTTGGTTAGTGTGGATTTCTCATTACAGTCTACCATTTGAAGGGTTATCAGGAGACTGTGTCTTACTTGAAGAGCTACTTGGTCCAAGGCCAGCTTAATGATCATCCTGGGTCATAGGAAGCAGGAGCAGCCCAAAATATGTTCAGTCTGAGGCAGGGCAATACGTGGCACAATCCTAAAGTCAAGGGGCAAAAGTCAAGACCCTCTTCTTTAAAAAGGCTCACAGAAAGGGGTGCAGCACAAACAATTTGATATTTTTTGTCACCTGCGCAAGGAGATGTTCCATTTGCAAGGCAAAGTCCTGCAAGCTGAAATACTGATTTTTGTCTTGCAATTAGCAAAGTGATGGTGGTAGTGGTGGGTGCTTTCTGCTCTCTTGAGGTTTGACGGGACCCCAGCCTTAACACTAATGCCAACCCAGAGTTGTTTTCAGTGTGTAAAGCAGAAAATCATACGAGCACCTCTTTTTTGTAGTAACACAAATTCAGTAACAAACTATTATTAGAGCTTGTGTCCTTTTCATCTGTTTTTATGGATCTGCATTGGGACTAACTGGCCAAGTATCGAGGAGATCTAACTCTCCTAAACAGAAATACACAACGAGCTACCCCTTAAACCTTTCATGCAATTTGAAAACTCCATTAGTGTCACCGTAAGTCAGAAGCAGTGACTGGATGGCTCTTAGCAGCAGCAACAATCCCAAGAAATACTGGGAAAAGGTAGTCTGAGGGACAGTCTTTCCCAGAATGACAAGGTAGACCAAGTAAGTAACTTTTCAAGGCTTTACAGAGAGCAAAGAATTTGTAGCCTTTTCAAGACATCACCGAATCTGCTCCCTGTAGGGCTGGCTTTTACATCCATCATCCCTGTCTCCTCAGATCTCCGTCTGCCTCTCTAAGATCCCATTACCAGCCTGCATTTTTTTTTCATGTCAACCTCATTTGTACCCTTGCTTCCTTCTGACAGCCCGATCCGGAGCGTGGCCAAAGCCCGACAAACTCTGAACCGTCAAGAAACATATGCCCTTTGTCGCTAAATAGGGTATGAAAACCTTGAGCCGTTACAATCCAGATTTTCTGCTCCTTGGATTCGAAACAGCGCCTTTCCCCAACATAGCAGGTGAGAGGAGAGTTTGTATATTTTTTCAGTGTAGATGAAAGCCAAGGTTCCTTAAACATGCAAAGCGCAGAGACAAATTGAAGCTTCTTTTCATAATTTCTCCTAATGCCAAAGCCTCTCAAGAGACAACAAGACAACTTACCTGCCAACGCTGACATTTCTAGAAGGAAATCAATATTTTAGCAGTCCTCGGCTATTAATCTGATGTTGATTTGAATTTCAGAATGTTACAGATTATTCCCCAATTAGAAAGGGGGGGGGGAGGAACCAAGCAAGCAAGCAGATAAACAAAAGGCGCAGAATAATGACTCTGTGTGTTCTTCTTCCCGTATGATAAAGCAGGTTCCGACAAGATGGACTACACCTCACAAACATTCGCGCCCACTGAAAGCAGCAATAGATCTTGGGAGTTAAAGGTTTCGTTTGCATTTTTTAAAACCATTCCAATGAAAATGTATTGCTTTGATTAGAGATGTAAAGGAGGATCCAGATTATGAAAACAGGTGGGTCTCATTTTCTATGCTTCTGGCTCAGAATGTGTGCAGTTCCTTCTTTTCCAAAGTATATGTGTGCGAGAGGGGGATACATTATCTGCAAAGGAATAAATCTGACTTGGCAATGATTAACCATCACTGAGCATTTAAAAATAAATTGCACATCTCACACCTTGCTGCCAAATATCACTCAAGGGCGGCCATTCCCCCCCCCACTGTCCTATGAAAGTTTCTTCAGCCTTGCAAAAACATAAGGGAGGCAAACAGTTCTCCTTAGTAAAAAGGGTTCCAAAACCTTTGTTTTTGATTCCCCCTCCCCATCAAAAAAACCCCATGAGTTTGACACAGATTTGGAGATCCTCAGAACTGCCAACTGTGAAAATGACGACAGCAAATTCCAGATGAGGTCAATTCTGAAAGTATTTCTGGACATAAATATCCTCCAGTACTGCTTCTTCAACTGGGAATGGAAGTAGACTTCCGAAACACTGATTTTGGCCCTGATGCTCAAGCTTGGGAGATTGGGTCTCAGGTATTGGGCCTGAAATCTTGGGGAATGGGAGGAAGCCAGTTTTGCAACCCAGATTTGGAGGTTCCGGACATGCCACAACAGAGGCACCCTGTTCTTTTTCACATCTTCCAGAATTACCACTGGTGAAGCTCACATGCAAATGCCAATCCATTTTATAATCTCCATCATGACCAAAATTCGGTTTTTTTGGTGTAGTCAATTGCACCAAAGAAAGCCCATTGAATTAGTTGACATTTTGTGACGCAAGTCCTCTGTAGGCTTCACAGATTCAAGTGGATCTACTCTAGTAGTGATTTATGAGAGTAGGACCATTTGAATCAACACAACTTAAGGAGCCATTGACTCACCAAACCCCCCATTGATTCAATATACCTACTCTAGTGTTATCTACTGTGCTAAGCAACAAGATTTGGGCCATGGTTGGTGAAACACATCACATTTTGTAATTACTGCTGAAAATATATAGAATCATCGAATAACTGAGTTGAAAGGGACATATACATTAATTAATTAATTAATTATCTGGCTGAGGCCACCCTGAGCAGTTTACATGTCGATTTTTTTTCTTAAATTAATTGTTTTAATTAATATAGTAACTGTATTTTTAATGATTATATATATTTTATATTGATTTTTATGTTGTAAGCCACCCCGAGTAGACATGGTCTACAGGGGCGGGGTATAAATAAATAAATAAATAAATAAATAAATAAATAAATAAATAAATAAATAAATAAATAAATAAATAAATAAATAGATTGCTAGTACCATTTAACATAACAAAAAATATAGAATAGAAATACTGTGGTGCCCCACACCACGTCAATAATCCGTTCTCCTGAAATCGCTGTTAACCAAAAACATCGTCCAGTGAAAACAGTTTCCCCATTGGAATGCACTGAAACTATTTAATGCGTTCCAATGGGGAAATTATCTTGTCGTCCAGCGAAGATCGGCCATAGGGAAGCCATGTTCTGAGCGCTGATTCGTCATTTAGCGGGGTCATTGTCATGCGGGGCACCACTGTAATAAAATACAAATAAGTAATAAATGGAAAGCATAAAAATATATCAAAGTACAACATTTAAAAACATTCAAAGCATTTTAAATATTTAAAACTTTTAAGATGGTGGACATTGGACAGATTGGCTAATTAGACTCAAGCAAGCAAGCAATTATATTCAGCTAAGGCTATCAAGTCCAACCTCCTGTTTAATGCAGGAATCCAAATCAAAACAGATCTGACAGATGGTGGTCCAATTTTCCCCTTGAATACTTCCAGCATTGGAACCCACATAGTCTTTTTTCTAAATAGGAAATTTCAGTGGTGACAGATGTTCTTTCATTCTTGGACATAATGATTTCCAGGAATATTTCACCAAAGAACATGATCAATTTCCTGGATTTGGACAGACAGCATCTTTAAATCTACACCTTTGGAACAGGATAAACACACTCAAAATGAATATTATGTCCAAGGTTATTGCATAGAATCCCTCTTCATATACGTAGCATATATTTCCATAAAATTAAAACTCAATTTTGGAAACTGATGTGGGGTTCTATAGTGCCTAGAACATCTTTGAAAAGGATACAGCTCATATATTGCAATGGTTGCTCCAGTTCTCCTGATCTTAGTTTATATCACCAAGCTTATTTACTACCTAGCTCAAAGAATCCTGGGTTCAAATCCCCGCTCAGCCATGAAAACACACTGGGTGTGTGGAACTGGTAAAATCACTCCTTAAATACCTCAATTATCTTAAAAGCCCTATTAGGATCACTATAAGTCAGTTCCAAATTGGTGGCACATAACAACAAAGTACTGGAACTGTGTTTCTCCATTGAATTATCTATTCTGGGCCTGCTTCAAAAGCTCTTGTCTGATACTTCTTTCAAGGTGGCTAGTTCTGGGGTCCATGTGGGATGAAGGTGTAGAATTTTTGTAATGGGTTTTGGACACATACATGCACATACGCACACGTGCGTGCATGCGCGCACGCGCGCGCGCACACACACACAGCACATTTACCTGCTTCACTCATTACTCAGATCCTGCTTTAATACAAAAGAAGAAATAGTTTTTTATTTACTACAAGCTGTAGACTTCAAATCATTACATTAGACTGGTCCATGGGGTCATGAAGAGTCGGACACGAATAAGTGACTAAACAACAAAAGACTTCAGTAGAGTACAAGCTCGAGAAGTTTAGTAGAAGGAATGAAGAAAAGATTAAAGGAATTAAAAACACACTTGCATCCCCTCAGCCCATATGGCTGAGAGAAAATGCTAGAGATGAGACAGGGGTGCTTAAGAAAGCATCCGTGCCCTGTGGCTTCCTAGTTGGAAGAGAAGACAGAAAAACAACTCTCTAAACAAAGACAGTCAACAGTAGAAACAGGGGATGAGTGATCTTTATACCCACAGCCTCTCCCAATTTGAAGAGACCCTTGTCCAGCAGGCCAAGGCAAAGAGGCCGTCCTGAAACCAGCCAAACCAGAGAGCTGGGCAGGGGACAGATTGTATTGGTCTTCTGTGTGAAAGGGATGGTCACTCTCGAATTGGCCTTCTCAGCCACACTAGATGCTGTTCTGAGACCTCTTTTCAGAGAATGTTACCATAGTCTCTCAATACTGAAGGATGCCTACTACAAGGCTGTTACCTCAATATGGTCCGGCAGCACTAAGTGTCTTGAAATCTCCTGTACTTTTGAAAATATCTGCAGAAGAAGCCAACATTATTTGTTTATAGACATTTGTTGTGTTTGCAGATAAATACAGCATGTAGTTTCTCAGGGAAGATGGGAATCATTAAATGGACCACTCTGTATTTCCTAATATATATGAATGATTTGGAGTATATTGGATACTACAGAACCATTTTAAGAAGGCTTTGAGCAATTCCTCTAAGTGCTATAATTTCCTAGCTGCATCTCTTAGACATGTCCTGTTATAGGCTTGTTTCAGGAAGAAGTTATCACCTGTAATTAATTTTGCATTTGACCGCTCTTTGATCTTTGTGGATACTTATGTGCTCTTAAATTACTTGCCTCTGTCTTGGAGATTATCCACCGGCGAGCATAAATGGACTCTCGGTGTCCTTAATGTGGCTGAAAAGTCTTATATTGCAGCATTAGAAAGCCAAATACTCACCCCCAATAACTCAATGACTAAAGAACATTAGAACACTATCGGCATATGAATGTATGGCTTATAGATGACAATTATGTATAGCTGTATTTGTAGATAACTAGAAGCTTGTATTAGAAGTTTGTATGCAATTTTATTTTTATTTTCGTCGTCGTCGTTTAGTCATTTAGTCGGGTCTGACTCTTCGTGACCCCATGGACCAGAGCACGCCAGGCCCTCCTATCTTCCACTGCCTCCCAGAGTTGTGTCAAATTCATGTTGGTTGTTTCGCAGACACTGTCCAGCCATCTCATCCTCGGTTGTCCCCTTCTCCTCTTGCTGTCACACTTTCCCAGCATCAAGGTTTTTTCCAAGGAGTCTTCTCTTTTTATTTTCCTCACGCCCTTTTTCTTCCCCCCATTTTCTCTTCGTCTTCTTCCCTTCCCCCTCACGTAAATAATATTATTATGCATTTAACTTTATTGTACCACCTTCTCTTTTCTCTTTGTCTTCTGAAATGTTATCCATACAATTTATATTTTAAAAACCACAGTTATTTCTGGAGGGCATATACCCATAATATTACAAAGAGTTACTCCTATGTCCTAAAATTTTGGGCAAGGGGAGGCAGGGTTGACGTTCCTGAATGGGCAGTCCTGGGAGAATGGAAGACTTTCATTCTTGATGTCTTACAATACACCTGCTTGGGGTCGGAAGATGGGTAATTCATGTTTGAAGTAAGGATGGCCCAAGCCATTCCGCTACCAGAAGCAAAGAACAAAATGGCGTCTGTTTGTTTCTGTACAAAATGTTGGGAGTGCGATTCTCCATGGTTCCTTCTCGACAGGAGCTGGACCTGCTCTGAAGTTGTAGGATTGTTATTATCTAAGATAAATATCAGCCAAACCTTTCTTCAACATGAAAGACAAGGCGCCTACCTGAACTACACTTGAAACCAGGATGCTCAATGCAGGGGTTCGGGGTAGTTCATATAGATACTTCCTTTGATACCTTGGTCCTACCTCCTAGCATCTGCTACTGGAAGCCAGTGCCTCATCTCACCAAAAGATAGGGACAGCACAGCCTGTAAGAGGAAAGCATGCTTCCCATTTTACTGTAACTTCCAACTATCAAGAACTGTTGTTGTTGTTTAGTTGTGTCCGACTCTTTGTGACCCCATGAACCAGAGCATGCCAGGCCCTCCTGTCTTCCACTGCCTCCTGGAGTTGGGTCAAATTCATGTTAGTAGCATTGATGACCCTCTCCAACCATCACATCCTCTGTCATCCCCTTCTCCTCTTACCCTTACACTTTCCCAACATCAGGGTCTTTTCCAAGGAGTCTTCTCTTCTCATGAGATGGCCAAAGTACTGGAGCCTCAGCTTCAGGATCTGCCCTTCCAGTGAGTAGTCAAGGTAGATTTCCTCCAGAATTGATAGGTTTGTTCTCCTTGCAGTCCAGGGGACTCTCAAGAGCCTCCTCCTGCACCACAATTCAAAAACATGAATTCTTCTGCGGTCAGCTTTCTTTATGGTCCAGCTCTCACTTCCATACATCGCTACTGGAAAAACCATAGCTTTGACTATGCGGACCTTTGTTGGCAAGGTGATGTCTCTGCTTTTTAAGATGGTGTCGAGGTTTGTCATCACTTTCCTCCCAAGAAGCAGGTGTCTTTTAATTTTGTGGCTGCTGTCTCCATCTACAGTGATCATGGAGCCCAAGAATGTAAAATCTGTTACTGCCTCCATATTTTCCCCTTCGATTTGCCAGGAGGTGATGGGACCAGTGGCCATGATCTTAGTTTTTTTGATGTTGAGCTTCAAACCATGTTTTTGCACTCTCCTCTTTCACCCTCATTAAGAGGTTCTTTAATTCCTCCTCACTTGCTGCCATCAGAGTGGTATCACCTGCATCAAGAACCATAGAGCATCCTTTCTAACCTTTGAAAGGCGTATAATGTCCTCACACAACTGCCATCTGCATAATAAAGATAGACCATCTCATCCCACAGTGCATATTCATACATATAAATTTTTATTGCCATTGCAAAAATGCTGGAAAGATAAACAGAATAGTCGTCGTCGTAATAATGATATCGGAAGAAAGAAAAAGTAATGGATGACACAGTAATGGATGACATCCAGTACAGATCTGATACAACAGAATTGAGCAGCTTTTTGTAAACACCCGGGTGGGCTGTTTAATACAGAAAATAAATAAAAAAATGAGAGATGATAGGCTGAGATTTCCCCAAAAAAGAAAATAGAATCAGAAGCGTTCCTTCATTTTTCTTAGGGGACGATTCTGTTTTCTCAATTTGCAAAAGTTTACACTGATAACACGTACGGGTTAGTAAAAATCAAGTGTCTTCTTATTCATAAATTGTATTCCACATCATTCTGAAACATAATAGTAAATAACTATGCATTTTATCTTTTACCTTTACAGGAGGTGGACAAATACTTTCTCTTTTTTTTTGGAAATGTTTAATCCTGTCAGCACCCAGTGCCTTTCAGAGCAGGATGTGTTTGTTTTTTTACTGTCTTCTTCTGTTTTGTCATGTTTTCCGTCATGGGGTGACCAACGCTGAGGGAAAAGATGTTCCGAAGAAATAAAAAATAAAATAATTAAAACTGCGGATGTGGTTTTTCCTCAGAAAACTTTTTACCTGTCCCGACTTATCACCTACTAAAGAAGAAAAGTCAAGTTCAGTACGCAGATGGGTGGGTGGGGGAAATGTCCACCTCGCTGACTCACTTACATGAGTTTGTATAAATATTAACTTTGACATCAAAGGCCCTCCTCTCCGTTTCCAGGACTTTGAGGTGAGGTACGTGGATATTTCTTTTATGTTTCGAGATTCTGAGTGTGAACACAACACTGAAGAATTTTCCTTTTTGTTCTGAGGAAGGCAGAATGCACACCAATCTCTTTTAAAAGAACAATATTCTCTTGCTCGCTTTTTAAAATGCTATATATAATTTAATGATTCTCTTTTTATGGAGTGAACCCTCCGTTGTTGAATTGCTCTTCTTTTGCTGATGTTGTGACTAGGGCTGGTTTCATGCAACTATAAGATGGGTTTTCACTGTTGTTGTTCAAGTTTATCATCATCATCTTCATCATCATTTATTGTGGCCAGTGACCAGGAAGAATAAATTTAGGTAAAATCACATAATATCAGAGACATTGGTCAAGAGAGACATAACATGATCAATGCAACCTCTGGCTCTTTTACAGTGTTAAAGTCAAGATGTTCTGAGTTAGTCAGCAGCATTGAAGGATATAAAAGCTTTTAAAACATCACAGTAGTTACATGATGAAGGATGAAATTAAGAGACACCTATAACCATCAGTATGCCAGACCAGCTCTCCTAGAAAGTAAGGTAAACAAGACATCTCTAACTAGTATATATTATAATAAACATTGGGGAACTAACAGGTCACATCTAGTTAAGGCCATTGGAAGAAAGCAAGGTATACACAACTGGACTGAAATCCATTTTTGTATTAGGTAAAGGTAAAGGTTCCCCTTGACATTCTTAGTCCAGTCGTGTCCGACTCTAGGGGGCAGTGCTCATCCCATTTTCAAGCCGTAGAGCCAGTGTTTGTCCGAAGACAGTTTCCGTGGTCACGTGGCCAGCGCAACTAGGGAACACTGTTTTATCTTCCCACCGAGGTGGTACCTATTTATGTACTCGCATTTACATGCTTTCGAACTGCTAGGTTGGTGAGGAGCTGGGACAAGCGACGAGAGCTCCCTCTGTCCTGTGGATTCGATCTTACGACGGCTGGTCTTCTGACCCTGCAGCACAGAGGCTTCTGGGGTTTAGCCCGCAGTGCCACCACATCCCTATATTTTAGTATTAGTGGAATGCAAATTCCTACTAGATTATGCTGGATTATACCATTGCACCAGTGGATTTTCAAGCAGTTGCACAAGGAGTCTGCGACTCCTCCCCAACCTTTTTGACAAGTATGAGCACAATCACTTGCACTGCAGAAACTGTATTGAATCCCACCTTTGAGTGAACTTGGAAAATAGACAACCACTACTTTTGGATACAGGGACAGACAGACAGACAGACAGACAGACAGACAGACAGACAGACAGACTAGCTAGCTAGCTAGCTAGCTAGATAGCTAGATAGCTAGCTAGCTAGATAGCTAGCTAGCTAGCTAGCTAGCTAGATAGCTAGATAGCTAGATAGCTAGATAGATAGCTAGATAGATAGATAGCTAGATAGCTAGATAGCTAGATAGCTAGATAGATAGCTAGATAGCTAGATAGATAGAGATAGATAGATAGATAGATAGATAGATAGATAGATAGATAGATAGATAGATAGATAGATAGATAGATAGATAGATAGATAGATAGATAGATAGATAGATAGATAGATAGATAGATAGATAGATAGATAGATAGATAGATAGATAGATAGATATTTTAAAAAAACATTTTTTAAAAAACTACAATTTGGAAAATGTATAGGCTGAAGTTCAATTGAAAAATTATGCTGAATTAAGTCCATCAATTTCCGCAGCAAATTCCTACAAGAAGTCAGTGGTATTTGCTATCACGTGAAGAGTCAAACAACTGGGATATGACCACAGATGACAACACTGACATCTTAACTAGTTCATTACTGAGACGTATGCTGATGAGACTTATGCCAGTGTGTATAAGTAATAGGATTGCATGACTCTTTAAATACATTTAACAATCAAAACTCATAGGAAACATTTGAAGCTAATTAGGGTTTTCTTCTTTAGGTAAAATAGTACTAGATATACTATTTTAGATGTACTATTCTAATACAAAGATACAGGAGGAATCATAGAATAACAGAATAATTTGCCAGGAAGAATCATAGGATCATAGAATCATGAAGTTGGAACGGGCCTATAAGGTCATTGAGTCCAACCTTGTGCTCAATGCAAGAATCTAAACCAATGCAGATCCGACTGATGGTTGTCCAATTCTCTCTTGAATGTCTCCAGTGTTGGAGCACTCACTACCTCCTGAGGTAATTGGTTCCACTGTTGTACTGCTCCAAGTCTGTTGCATCCTCAGTTCTCACCCACGATGGGGATGTTGTGAAATCTGATAAAAATGGATGTCATCTAGGGCATTTAATGATCAAACGGGTTCTCCTGACAACATCCATTAGATTTTGTGCTTCCTGAACATTCTGATTTTTGTTTCCTGATTGTTTCACCACTTTTCATATTTTAAAACAGGAACTTTCATGAAAGAAATACATTTGCATTTCTGCTGGATTTTCTTTTTAAATCACAGTTAAGGAATGCAGTATCAGAACTTTAAACATACACATGAATGCATGAGGAAATACCTGAATGTAGTTTTTTTCTTCTTCTTCTTCAAGCTAGTTGTCTACAAACATTATGGATCGAACCCGCCTGATTTTCTAAATGTTTATTTTTCATACCTCCTAATACAACTAGCCTCCAGTTTTGCTCACATCACTAAAATGTTTGACTTTGTTAAAACCTCAGAGCTTCCTGACATTGGTAGGATGAACCTAATCTTGTGGTTGATGTTGTGCTTGAGAACCGATACAGTGGAAAGACCCTTCTTTATGAGGAGAGGAAGCACTTATCAAAATGTACAAAGCAGTCACAGAAACTACCTCATTCCTTCCCTTAACAAAATAAATGTGGCTTTTTCCCCCTCCAGTTGTAGTCCATTCCATCTATTTCCTCCTTGCTCCTAGCCATCCCAACAGTTTCTTATCCCCAAGTTCTGAGATGACATTCATAGCCATTTGGAAAAAGAGATCCAAAGCTGAATGACCAGAATGAAAGGGGCTCGTAATTTATGAGTTTAAGTTGTTGTGGTTCCTTATCAGGGTTTGGGAACACAATCTGTGGTTCAAACATGTATTCTTTCAGTGTGAGAAAAGAAGGTTGATGTGGGGGTTGGGGTTTCTTGTTATTTTGGGGTAGGATTCTGTGTTCAAGAATTCAGCATTTGTCCCAAGGGAGGCAACAGAGTGTCCCCTAGTGACAGAATTTGTCATTACAAGACTCAGTGCCTCCCAAGAAAAGATTTTTAAAAAGAAAATAAATGGAGGCTCATTCTAAAATTATGTCTTGATGTGGACTGTTGGAAGGGCCCCAACAGTTTTCCTGGTGGCAGATCATGGTTCTATGGTACAATAGCCTCTTCCTTATTTTTTCCTTTCTGAGACAGAAGCAAGAAAAGCACTATCAACACACAGTAAAACAGGAGTGAGTAACAATAATCGTTTCATTGTTGCTGGACCGCCGTTCCCATATTCTCAAGCCATTGTGGCCATTAGTCAGGCATAATTGCAGATGTGGTCCAATGAGTTCTGGAAGACCACATGTTGTCTATACTTACAGCATGAACATCATAAAGAGAAGAGACCCCACCGCCAGCTAGAATGATAATGAATAAACATGTGCACTGTCTTTTGACAAATGTTTTTAAAAAATGGACCAAGTTGGAGTATTTGTGCAATTCTGAAGTGTTTACAGGGCAGAACAAGGAACTGCCCTTCACATCCATGGCAGACCAACATCACAACAGAGTTTCCATAGAACTGCTGGACAGCTCCGTGGTTTAGGTCTCTTGACTGCCGAGCCAGAGGTTGGGAGTTCGATACCCCCCTGGGCCTCCTTGAAAGGGGCTGGATTGGAAGATTCATAGGGTCCCTTATTTATTTATTTATTTTATTTTATTTATATCCCGCCTATCTGGTCGGTTAAGACCACTCTTTATTTCCAGCTCTGCAGTTCTAAAATGATGATGATGATTATTACTCATAGCGTCAAAAAGAAGTTCAGAGATTTGAACTGAGGAAAGTGTGTGTGTGTGTGTGTGTGTGTGTGTGTGTGTGTGTGTGTGTGTGTGTGTGTGTGTGTGTGTGTGTGTGTGTGAAACAAAGTAATAAAGTCAACCATACTGCTGACACCAAAGAAGGAGAGTAACAGTTGAACTCTTCCCCCTGCAACAAAAGCTGAAGATCTCCTCACAACACTCCAGTTACTGAAGCACCAGGGAGGTACAACATATAATATTTCCTCTCAGAATTAATCCACTAGTTATTCTGCAGAGCCGCAGGGCAAAGAAAAAGATTTGTTTTGCTGTTTAAATGACCTTCTTGCATTCCGGAATCTTCTTCTTCTTTATTCTCTTGCTCAGTTTACCGAGCTTTATTGAAATATTATTGTATTATTATATTGTGTATGAAGGTGATTGCAGAATTTTGATAGTTTGTGGTCTTGGAGTGGAAAGGTCTCACAATTAGGGTGGTATGTAGCCCATCCCATCAAATGTGTTTGTATTTCCTCCCTATTGATATTTTTAAAGTTACAGATAAAAAAAGAGAGAGAGAAAATGCCACAGAAGTGGCACAATAACACGAGGCATATTTCCTCAGAACCCTCCATTTCATTGGAACATGATGCTCAATAGCAATGAGTCCAATTTTTGTTTCAGTCAGATTTTTGTCTTGGTTCGATTTTTATTCAGATCCACAAATTCTATCATACCCAGAAGAGAAGGAACTTAAGGGGTTTTTTTTTGTAGAAAAAAAATAATTTTTGGAGAAATCTAAGAAATTTTAGGAGAGAGCCAAGAAAAACTTGTCCTTCCACGTGATTATTTTTGTGCAAATCCCTCAAATATTTTGCACAAAAATTTGGAAAACATAATGCTTTAGCAAAAACAAACAAACAAACAAAAAAGTTTCCCCCCAACACCCCCAATACTGCTGCTGATGGGAAAATCAGCTGATGGGAAAATACACTGGTCTTCTTACTCTCACACAAGGATGAAATGTCTTGTATTAGCAGATCATTTGTGTGATAATAAAAATATCTTTTTTCACTGAGGATCACAAGATTAGTGAGCAGTCATCAGAGCCCTACCTCCTGGTAAATTAATAATAATTAAAATGTTTTTTTTTCAATATGGAAATTCAGTATCATTTAAATTAACATTAAATAACATTAAATAACATTAAGATCCTCTCAAAACTCAGGGACTTGTAATTCAAGGTGTAAGGAATATTTGTTGTTAAATGTGGAGTAATAAAATCAGTTTTAGCCAGATTGTTTCAGTTTGAATATGAAGGTTTTAAAAACTTTGAAACAGAATGATGGAAAATGCAAATACAAATGGAAGATACCAGACTAGATTAGAGCGATCTGATTGATATACTAGTATCTATTGCAATATTATAATTATATAAGAAAATAGTAAAAATAACAACAACAACAAACATAATAACTATAATAATAAAACATATAATTGTATATAATAATATTATAAATAACTATTGCAATAATTTCATAGTATATGAAATATTTAATATTTAATAATATTATAGTACTATAAATTATATTGATAATAATTAAAATACTAATTACAGTGGTGCCTCGCTTAGCGACGTTAATCCGTGCAGGAAAAAACGTCGCTAAGGGATTTAGTCACTAAGCAATTTTTAAAAGCCCATAGAAACGCATTAAAACTTGTTTAATGTGTTCCTATGGGCTTTAAAACTAACCTTATGCAAAGATCCTCCATTGCGGTGGCCATTTTCGGTGCCTCTAAAGCGAGGCAACACAGTGGGCGGCCATTTTGTTTTCTGGTGGCCATTTTGGAACCGTCGATCAGCTGGCCGAAAATGGGGGCTTTGCGATGATCGCTTCCCCGCGATCATCGCAAAGCAATTTTTCCCCATAGGGGCCATCGCTAAGTGATCATCTGGCGATGGCCAATACCCCATCGCTAAGCGATTTCATCACTCAATGGAGTGATTGCTAAGCAAGGCACCACTGTAACAATAATTGCAAGCTGTCAATTTAATTCACATTTATGGCAACTCTTATCATAGTTTTCTTAGTGCTTTATCATTCTCTCCCTCTGTGGGTGCTCCGAGGCCCTGCAGCATGTTCAAGGCTACACAGGCTTATTCTTTCTCCAGGAGGCAAAGCAAGGAATCGAACTTCTGACCTCTGGCTCCACTGAGAGGTACTCAATTTGGTGAATTCTTCAAACATCACTCTTAGATTTAGAAGCCATGACAATCTCGTTTGCTGAAACATTAGGAATATGTCTAATAAATATGATTTTCTGGATAGCTAGGTATCTGGTCCGGAGTTCAATTCCCCACCATGCCTCCTATGAGCAGAGCCAGCCTGTGTGGCCTTGGGCCAGCTGCAAGGTCCCAGAGCACCTCCAGAAGAAGGGGATGGGAAGCCACTTCTGAGTACTCTCTTTCTAGAAAACCCTGTAAAGGGTTGCCATAAATCAGAATTAACTTGACAACATACAATTATGATGTATTTTTAAGAACCAGAATAAAGGATAACAACATTCCACATGAAATCTATTTATTGTTCTGTGGGTGTATGTTTGCCTTGCATTCCTAAATCCTGGTGTTTTTCCTTAAATTAACTTGAAATTAAAGTATGGACTGTTTCCCACTTCTTTAAATTCTTTCAGCATATTTGCAGCACCTTCCGTTTCTCTTTCTCCCTCATTGCAACCTAAAAGTGATGCCTTTTGTGTCATTGTGTAACAGAATTTTGGCCAATAAGTGTTAGTATCCTTGCACCCTGGATTATTAAAACCAGCAAACAATGCCTTTGAATTAAGATTTATTTAAAATATTTTTACCCAGGCTTTCTCCTTAAAAGGGTGGCTTACATCGTTAAAAGAGAGCATTTAAAGTGAACAACAGTGAATATACAAAGACTAAAAAGGAAAACAAACAAACAAACAAATGCTACACTAAAACATGTTAAACAAAAGCAACACCAAACACACTTTCAAAGCAGTAAGGCACAGCCATCCATTAAGAAACCCCACTCAGGCAGCCGGTCACTGAGGGAAAGCTTGCTTGAAGAGAAAGGTCTTTGCCTGCTTGCAGAAGGACAGTGTCACATTCCCAGGGGTTACAGTAGCCGAAGTCCGATAAACCAGTCCAGGGTCAGAGATATCAAGAATGCAAAGCCAAAGTCCAGAAACCAACTCAAAGAATGAAGTCCAGTGTCAAAGTCCAGAGTCCGATACACAGCGTAGTCCAGAGTCAGAGTCCGAAGTCCAATACCAGAGTAGTTCAAGGGCAGAGTCCAGGGTTCAGGGTCAGGAACACGATACAAGAAATGTGGATGCAAGGCAAGGTTTTGACTCCTTGCTTCCACGAAGTTTCTGGCTTCACTGGAAGCTGTTTTATAATGAAACAGCTCCTTGAGCTGCTGGAAAGCTTTCTATCCTGTTAATACCCAGGACTAGATGCACGTAGGTTTCTGTGGACAGCCTTTGAGTGATCCTCTGATCTTCTTGTCCTGAGTCTTTCCCGAAGCCTGCCCCGAAGCTTGTCTGCTGTGGAGGAAGAATCTGGAGGCGGTTCAGGTGTTTCTGATCTCTCCACATTCTCTTCAGCCACAGTTAACCCTTCTGGGTCCAGGTCTTCGGAAGCACTCATGACAGACAGCAAGGATGGGGCCAGGCTGGCTTCCAGTGGGAGGGAGTTCCAAAGTCTGGGAGCAGCGACAGAGAAGGCCCTCTCTCCTGTGTCCCCACCAAAAGCACCTGTGAAGGTAGTGGAGCTGAGCGAAAGGCCTCTCCTGATGATTTTAACACCCGAGTAGGCTCATAGACAGAGATGTGGTCCTTGAGATACCTTGAACCCAAGCCATTTAGGGCTTTATAGGTTAGAATCAGCACTTTGAATCGTGCCTGAAAGTGGACCGGTGGGTAGCGAGTGGAGCTCCTGTAACAGGGCGGTTATGTGATCTCTTTGACTGTGACCACTTCTCCATTTCATTCTAGCTGTTTAGGTTCTGAAAATGAATCCTTTTCTGCTGTGGATCCTTTTCTGCTGCGATTCTTTGCATCAGAGTGAAGAAAACCTTTTCAAGCATGAAATAAAGGCAGCGGGGGTGGGGGGGGAGGGGACATGTGAAAATCCAAAGCTAAAATAAAAGACCTGAATTTGCTGAAATTCTTTGATGCTTCTATTTGCAGCCAAGAAATGAATACATGAAAAGCAGGCAGACGGAGAAGAAAAAGGAAGCCAAGGAGGGTCTGTCTTTGAATGACATCAACTAAATTGTATTTGATCTAGGTTTTTTTCTTTAAAAAAACACATTGTTTGAAAAAAAAAATCTTGGAGTCATCATAAATTCTCTGATCTGTATGTCCAGTTCTTGGGTAGGAAGACATTTAATATTCCAATGAAGTAGGTGAACAGGGGAGGCCTTTCCATGACTGAGGTCTCTTCAGTTTAAATCCCAATGTGTTGCAGCGAACAGAGTATCAAACTAGGACTCAGGAGGTCTGGGTTCGAATCTCCTGTGAGCCATGTAGACTCACTGGAGGAGAAGAAGTGCTAAAACCACGCCTTAAATGTCTCACTTACCTTGAGAGCCCCATTAGGGTCGCTGTAAGTCAGTTCAGACTTGATGGCACATAAAAATAATTTCCATTGATGTCAATAAGGGTTCTACAAGTGACTTTCCCCATTGTTTGTTGTTTAGTCATTAAGTCATGTCCGACTCTTCATGACCCCATGGACCAGAGCACACCAGGCCCTCCTGTCTTCCACTGCCTCCCGGAGTTGGGTCAAAGTCATGTTGGTAGCTTTGGTGATACAATCCAACCATCTCATCCTCTTGCCGTCCCCTTCTCCTCTTGCCTTCACACTTTCCCAACATCAGGGTCTTTTTCAAGGAGTCTTCTCATGAGATGGCCAAAGTATTGGAGCCTCAGCTTCAGGATCTGTCCTTCCAGTGAGCACTCAGGGTTGATTTCCTTTAGAATGGATAGGTTTGTTCTCCTTGCAGTCCAGGGGACTCTCAAGAGTCTCCTCCAGCACCACAATTCAAAAGCATCAATTCTTCTGCGCTCAGCCTTCTTTATGGTCCAGCTCTCACTTCCATACACCACTACAGGGAAAACCATAGCTTCGACTATTCAGACTTTTGTTGGCAGGGTGATGTCTCTGCTTTTTAAGATGCTGTTGAGGTTTGTCCCTTTCCCCATAGAGTATGTTTAATGTTTAGTTTGTTTTCATTTTCCAAGAAATGACCGGCCCAAATAGTATACTCTTTGGCTTAGGAGTACTGTACTGTACCATGGTGAACCTTGTGTTCTCAAAAACATTAATGACTCCTTTTCAGCAACACTCGCTCTCTTCAACCATCATTAGGAATAGTCTTCTACGTACGTGTTCAAGAATGTCTCAGAAGAAAGGAGACCTTGGCCCTCAGGGATTCTGGGGTTTTTATTGCCAAAAAAAAGGTAACATTTCCACTCTCTTGTAGGAAACTACACCCTTTGGTCCAATCTCCAAGGTCATGGCACTGTTGTCTCTCCAGGTTCCACCCTCCTGATCTTTGTCATCTCAGTGAAAGCTAACATTCATTCATGCTGTGGGAGTTTTCTACTAGGACGTGGGTCCTGGATGTAGTGAGTGCTCCTCAAAACAGAGAATTTGCTAGCTCCCCGCCAGACCATTTTTGCCATGATGACTCCTGAATTTAAATGGTGACTACATTTGTGATTTAAAACAATCAATTTTTTTTAAAAAATGTCATTGATTTTTTTTTAAAAAAATCCACTCTGCAATTTGTACAATTTATGCATTTTGCATAATGTATCTATTTGGACACAAATCATTCTGGCCAATGCAGAAACTCCTCACAAAGGATGGAAAATCTCTCTCTCTCTGGTGGGTGGGAAGAAAAGATAAAGAAGTTTGAGAACTAGGGTTGCATCCTAATTATGTCCACACTAGACTCTTTATTGCTCAGCTCTTGACCAGCACCCACTAGACCCACCTCCTGATCTCCCAGGCAGTGCCCATGAACTCTGAGATGCCACCTGCTGCATCTCAATGTCTTGGACACAATGCCTGAAACCAACCACACTACTCTTGTATGTGAATGTATATACACAGATAGAGCTTGACACCACATTTTAAAAAGGATGCCAACAAAGTGGAAGGCCACAAGGATGGACAGGGAGACTGGAAACCAAGCCCTATGAGGAAAGGCAGAAAGAACTGGGCACGTTTAGCCTCGAGAAAGGAAGACTGAGGGGAGATATGGTAGCATGTTTCAAATACTTGAAAGGTAGTCCTAAGGAGGAGGGGCAGGAACAGTTCTCGATCATTCCAAATTACAGGCACATAAAAATGGGCACAAGCTACAGGAAACCAGATTTAGTCTGAATGTCAGGAAAAATTCCTTAGCTGTTAGAGCAGCATGATGATGGAATCCATGACCTCGGGAGGTGGCGAGCGCTCCAGTGCTAGAGGCATTCAAGACAAAATTGGACAACCCTCTGTCAGAACTGCTTTGATTTGGATTCCTGCCTTGAGCAGGGGGTTGGACCTGATGACTTTATAAGCTCCTTCCAACTCAGGTATTCTATTATTCTTGATAAAGGCTAATGGTTGATCAGAAAATCACAGATGCCAGCTGTTCAGATGAACCAAGATTGTCCCCTGCTCTATTTGAGCTAGTCCTCTCATGGTCTGTGTAAGACCTAATTGACTTCTCTCTATGCAACAGCCTATGGACAGACATATTGTCCTCATTTTGATTCCCTCCCTTCAGCGCATCAAATACATTTGCACACAATCATGGCCAACAATAGCAAAGGATAGAGGTAAATTGGAAGGGAGGCTGTAGCGGTTGTGACAGCTGCTTAACCGGTTTTGCTTTAAAAGCCACATTGGGTAAATTTTCAGACTTAATTGGTTCCTTCAAGTTGGGGAACGTGAATGGTGATGAAAAAGTAAGAAAGGAAGAAAATTTCATGTTATATAAGAAAAGATACCCACAGGTGGTGAGACATTTTGCTGATGTCTGTATTAGGCAGTGGATGAGAGAGAAGGAAGGAAGAAATGGAAGGAGGGAGGGAGGGAAGATCAGGAACCCTGTCTCCAATTCCTTTGGGATAGTGGTTCCCAACTTTGGGTGCCCAGATGTTCTTGGAGTAAAACCCCCAGAAACCTTCACCACTAGCTGTGCTGGCCAAGATTTCTGATAGTTTTGTAGTCCAAGAACATCTGGGGAGCCATGGTTGGGAACCACTGTTCTAGATGATTCCAGATCACAACTCCCACCTGCCATAGTTGGGACAGTCAACAATAGAGGGGAATGGGATTTGTAGTTCACAAGCATCTGGCACCAACAGAGAGAGGCTTGTGGCTCAGATTCTACAGAGGTAGCAAGCAAATCTGGTCCAGCGCTGAGTCCAAATAGGATCAGCACCATGGAGAGCTCAGAATGAAACCCAGAGGGAGTCCACCACCTCTTGCACAATCGGAGTCAGCAGCACTTATTGGGAGCACTGTATGTTTCCCATCCTGGATGGAACTTCCCGTTCACAGACGTGTTGAACATATTCACGATATATGTGTGTAGGGGGCAGTTTTCCAGTCTTATTGGGTGAAAACGTCATAACCCTCTGCCCTGGTGCTGCAGTCCCATTAGCCAGTCCAAGTCTTTGGTACCAAACCCCAAGTCTGAGTTCCTTAAATAAGTTTTTTTCCCTGCCAGAAAAAAAAGGGAGAGGGTGGGTGGGTTTTGTGTCACAAGTTGAGTGTGAGTCATTTAAAAAATCCAAGTCACCGGAGTGACTTAAGTCTGACTTGAGAGTCGTGTGACTCAAGTCCCGTTATCCTTGCCCATTAGACATTGAACTATGTCTGGCAGAAGGATAATCACAAATATAAAATTCTTGAGCTCTGGCTATATTCCTGTAGAGGCTTTGATGCAAAATCCAACATATCCCCGCTCCAGTGAATCCCAAAGTTCACCTTCTGCCAGTGGGCCAGAGATAGTTTCTCTCTCTAAGCTACCTTACAGGGTTGTCGCAAAGATGTTTTTAATTTTATTTTAAAAAAGAGGCCTCTGTGCTTTGCCGTAATCTTCTAGACAAAAGGCAGGATATAAATGGGATTTACTAAACAGGAGCAAAGCAGAAATCTCTAAGGCAAGTATTTAAATTCCGCAGTCTATTTCCCAGTTGCCGACAATATAGAAAAAAGTTCACCTCTTTTTAAGGCATTCATTGTTTTAGGCCCCCAGGGGAAGAAATAATATTTGGTACTTCCAATCCTAAAGCGATTGTATTAAACCAAATGCTTCTATTGTACTTGGCTCTTTAAAAAAATACATTATATTCCCACAGTGAACATGTATTTATTCTCTAAATGCTGATAATGGAGCAACATCACTCTAGATTATCTATTCAAACAACCGGGAGTTCACATTGCTTGCTGAACCGGTTGTATTTGGAATCGGGAATTTGGCTGAATTTCCTCCGATTTCTTAAATAATAAAAAAAGAAACATAAAGAAACTATTATCAATAGCTTAACAACATCTGAATAGAACATTGGGTGTCTATTCAGATATGTTTAAAATACTGTACAAGCCAAAGATGGCCAGACAAAGAAAGAAAGAAAGAAAGAAAGAAAGAAAGAAAGAAAGAAAGAGAGAGAGAGAGAAAGAAAGAAAGAGAGAGAGAGAGAGAGAGAGAGAGAGATAAAGAAAGAGAAAGAAAGAAAGAGAATAAATCTACACAATTAAATATATAGGTGAGAAATAAAAATGGGGCACAAGGAAGGAAGGATTTAGTCAATTCTATATTCTTCTCACATCATCCAGTTGTATGTTATTTAATTATTGTTCTCATTACATTAAGATTATAGAAAATCCATGCCGTGTACTACAGAGAAGCAAGGCTGGACAAAGAACGTCTCTCCAGATGTTGTGAGATTACAAATCTCCTCAGTCCGAGCCAAACTGTCCAATGACGAGGGGCGAAGGGAGCTGCAGTTAAATACCATTCCCAAATGAGTCCTGTCAAATGATAAGGACTATTTCTCCAGCAGAGGTGACCCGCTCCGGACCTCAGGGACTTGAATCTCACAGCTTTTTGCACCCTGTGAGAAACTGAGAGAGAAAAATCTCTCTTTTCCTCTTGGTGTGAGGATTTCTCTGCGTCAGTTTTAACTCTCCCAGAGAACTTTGGAAACTCTAGATCTGGACAGTTAAGAAACCTGACAGGGGAAAAAAAGAGAGATTCGTTTGAAATATGGTGCTGGAGGAGTGCTTTACAGCAGCGGTCCCCAACCTTGGGCCTCCAGATGTTCTTGGACTTCAACTCCCAGAAATCCTGGCTAGCAGAGGTGGTGGTGAAGGCTTCTGGGAGTTGTAGTTCAAGAACATCTGGAGGCCCAAGGTTGGGGACCACTGCTTTACAGGATACCTCAGACTGCTAGAAAGACGAACAAGCGGGTCCTAGGTCAAATCGAGCCTGAATAGTCTCTAGAGGCAAACATGTTGAAACTGAGGCTGTCTTACTTTGGGCACCTCATGAGAAGGCAGGATTCTCTGGGAAAGACCATGATGCTGGGAAAGGTGGAAGGCAGCAGGAAAAGAGGAAGACCAAATACGAGATGGAAGCCGCAGGATTGAGTTTGCAAGAGCTGAGACAGGACATTTTCATTCATGGGGTCACCCTACATTGGGGGGTGACTTGATGGCACATAACAACAACAACAAGAAAGAACAATCACAGTTTTTTTTCCAGCCCTCCCATGGCATTTCTGCCTGATGTACTCATTCCTGCACAGGTCGGTATTCTTTCCTGCACAGGCTCCACCTGGTAAAGCCAGAAGAAACACCAAGCTGAAAATGATTGTGACATGTTTCTGTGCAAAAGGCTAGGATACACCAGACAGGGGATTAAGTTTGGTAATGGTAAAGGGTCCCCTTGACATTGAGTCCAGTTGTGTGCGACTCTAGGGGGCGGTGCTCATCCCCATCTCCATGCCGTAGAGCCAGTGTTTGTCTGAAGACAGTTTCCATGGTCACGTGGCCAGCGCGACTAGACACGGAATGCCATTATCTTCCCACTGAGGTGGTACCTATTTATCTACTCGCAATTTTACATGCATTTGAACTGCTAGGTTGGCAGGAGCTGGGACAAGCGACGGGAGCTCACTCTGTCAAGTGGATTCGATCTTACAACGGCTGGTCTTCCGATCTTCCAGCAAAGAGGCTTCTACGGTTTAACCCGCAGCACCACCACGTCCCTTAAATTAGCACTCCCCAAAAAGACTGGGTCTGGAAGATGGGTATATTCCTGCCTCTGGCTCTGTCTATAGAACCATTGCAATTCTGGAACGGCACAGCATGGCCCCTGGCACAGAAGACTTTTTTGCCTTCCATTTTCTTTCCAACATCCAAAGCCTCCCTACACAGCCGTTGTTGCTCACGGCGTGTAAAGAGCAGTTATGTCTGCTGTTTCTCACTCATCATTGCCCTTTCCCTCCTACTTAAGCCAATGCCATAACTGTTAAAGACTTACAGAAATAACAACAGGAACAGAACCCATACCAACGTAGCTAATTTCTTAAAACTAGTTTCATCTCCTCCCCCCCCCCCACACACTTAAAATAAAAAAGAAGAGGGAAAGAAAACAGAGGAAGGGCTAATATATATATTTTTAGTGAGGTGTCCTTGTGAAGTCAGATAAGGCTATTAAGAAAAAATAGGCACGTGGGATAAATTTACCCATCACCGAACTGAAGGCAAACATTGATAGAAATCGTAGCGAAACTGCAGATTTATTGAGCGTGCACTTCCTGGGTCTTTCATAGAACATTTTTGCTTCTGAATCATCCTCTCTCATTCCAACGCCTCCCTTTCCGCTGTATGGAAAGGTTATCAACCAAGGCACGTATCCTGACCTCTTCACTGATCCCAGAGTTTAGGAAATCTTTCTTTAGTCATGAGTCATGACATTTTCTCTCTCTTTCCTACTCCCTGTAGGGTTAAAACAAGTTCTTGAGTTAGTAAATCACTGTTGCTTGAAAAAGGCACATAGGATTTACTTGGACAAATTCCCATCTTTCCCCCGTGAAACTGGAGGGAAGAAGGGCCCTGCTTTCCAAGGAAAATGTCCCAGAAATCTCAAATCCCAAAGGACAGATAAAGTGGTGGTGGTACAAAGCAGGGGTTGTATATAGTTGGACCCCTGCCCACCTTGGAGGAGAAGGAGAGCTTGGTTCTAGCAGGGATAATGGCAAAGTCTTTTACTGTACGTCTGAGTCCTGAGTCTGAGACTTTGCTACCAAGTCCCAAGTCTCAAATCCAAGTCCCTATTAAAAACAAGCTTTTTTCCCCCAGGGAAAAGAAAAGGAGAGGTGGGTGGGTCCTGAATTGAAAGCAGAGTCTGTGTCATTGAAAAGCAACAACAACTTGGGTTGAGTCCAAGTCAAGTCATGGGAACGACTTAAGTCTGACTTGGCAGCAAGTCCCATGGAGGGACATGGTGGCGCTGCGGGCTAAACCACAGAAGCCTGTGCTGCAGGGTCAGAAGACCAAGCAGTCATAAGATCGAATCCACGTGACGGAGTGAGCTCCCGTCGCTTGCCCCAGCTCCCGCCAACCTAGCGGTTCGAAAACATGCAAATGCAAGTAGATCAATAGGGACCACCTCTGTGGGAAGGTAACAGCGTTCCGTGTCTAAGTCGCACTGGCCATGTGACCACGGAAGATTGTCTTCGGACAAAAACGCTGACTCTATGGCTTGGAAATGGGGATGAACACCGCCCCCTAGAGTCGAACACGACTGGACAAAAATTGTCAAGGGGAACGTTTACCTTTACCTTTACCCATGACGTGAGTTCCCATTCCTGGGTGTGGAATTGAGGTCTTCCTGAATGCTGCTGCATAGGCAGCTTCGTTAATCTCTCTCCCTTCCAAAGCCAAACATGTAAGAAGATTTCTGCTCCATATAGTAGACCTCGGCCATCCCACCAGTGGTACTGGCATGCTCTCCCTTGGAGGGTGTGGGTGCTGCCACCACCTCCTCTTCCCATTCAGGTTTGGCATTAGCCCATGGTGGCTTTCTTGGCTGGTATCCATCTATTCTTCTCTTTTGGGCAGTGGAGGATAGAGAATTGGTGGTGGCACCCTCTCCCTTTCGGAGAGCTGTAAGCCATGGTCTTCCTTCATAGGGGGGTGGCTGAGGGGACACCAGTCCATTGGTGCCTCCTCCTTCACTGGTAGGAGTAAATTGGGTGGGGCAGATGCCATTCTCTCCCCTCTCCTTTTGGCCCAGGGTTACAGGGTTGACCTTGGATCCTCATCTGAAGTAGGTGGAGAACTCCAGCTAGCCTACTGTTAACCCTATCTTCATGTGGAGATCAAAACTGGAATGGTGGATAAACTGCAGTTAAGCCTCTGCTCACAACCTGAGTTTGATCCCAACAGGTCCAGGTAGCTGGCTTAAGGTTGGCTTAACGTTTCATCCTTCTGCGGTTGGTAAAATCAGCACTCATCTCATGAGGGACAGGGGCAAAGCGTTCCTTGCATAGTTATGTTGTAAACTACGGGAGATATATACCTTGGAATAACGACAGCAGTCTGAAGAAGACAGAGTTTGCTGCCACACAGGTCAGAATCCTGACAAAATGAACTATAGAAGGGTGAGGCTATCCTATACCTCGGTTTTGCCTAGCTTAAGAGTGCGGCCTCTTAATACTACTGTACTTCTATACGTGCAACCTCAGACAGAAGAATGACAGATCATTGGAATAAATTAGAGCTTCGTCAGCTAAACAATACCTGACCACATCCGCAATTTGCAAACCTTTCTGCATGCAGAATAACACCGAAGGTGTCTTTCCACTTTGCCCACAAAACCTGTTTACATTCAATTCCAGATCAACTTTTATTAGGTGGTTTGTGAGGAGCTGTGGTCAGAAAAACGGGCCAGTCACCTCCCATATCATGTCTCGCTTTTACCTGTCTGCACAAATTTCCTCTGCATTGTTTCTTTACATAGAAGTTCAAGGCAAAGCAATCATAGATTATTAGGATAAAGAACAGCCTTGTCAGCTAAACAGTAGCTGACTGGAACTGTAATTTGAAAAATAACCCAGACTCTTTCTTTTTACCCTGTTAGCCTGAGTGCCTGCCGCAAGTTGTCCGACGCAGATTGAAGCAACTTGAAAAATAAAAATCTAGATTTCTGCCTATTGAAGAGAAAATATCTTAGTCTAGAACTGTTTCCAGCCACGAGTCAGTCACTGCCCTGGTTGTGCCCACTAGCTTTATAATCTGATTGAAAACTGTAAAGACATAGTGAACTCCACAGGTTGAAAAATAACTAGAGATAGGCATGAACTGCTGTTTCAGCGAGTTTTGTTTCCCAACCGAACAGTTGATCCAGGGTTTGGCACGCCTCCCTCTCCAATGGGAGTCCAATTAGTGGCAGCATCCTGTCCCATCTCCTCCTGGTGCTGATTCCAAGTGAGCACCTGCTGGAGGAGGTGTGTGTGTGGGGGAGAACCCTGGATCAGCTGTTTGGCCAGGAAACAAACTGCACCAAACTGCTGAATTTAAAACAAATGGCTAGCATGTTTTCCCTTCTGTTGTGCATTTAGGCAACAAACCACTAGCTGTTATAGGTTCATCATATGGGTTGGCTGCAACAACCTTAATTCTTCAGCTAATAATGGCATATCGTGGCCTGTCCCTCCCCCCAAAAAGACAGGAGAATTCTAAGGGTTTAGGTCTTCTCCCCAGGAAGGAAAACAAAAGATAAAGCTCCCCAAGAAATTAGATTGGTAAAAGGTAAAGGTTCCCCTTGACATTTAGTTCAGTCGTGTCCGACTCTAGGGGGTGGTGCTCATCCCCGTCTCCAAGCCATAGAGCCAGTGTTTGTCCGAAGACAATTTTCCGTGGTCACGTGGCCAGTGTGACTAGACACGGAATGTCATTTCTTTCCCAGGGGGGTGGTACCTATTTATCAACTCGCATTTTTACATGTTTTTGAAGTGCTAGGTTGGCAGGAGCTGGGACAAGCGACAGGAGCTCACTCTTTCGGATGGATTCCATCTTACGACGGCTGGTCTTCTAACCTTGCAGCACAGAGGCTTCTGCGGTTTAACCCACAGTGGCACCATGACTCCCAAATGAGATTGACCTCCCCTCAGATTCCTAGATGTTGACCAAACAGGATCAACCAAAATCTACCTTAAAACTACCCGTCACCTGTAGGGTGGTCCTTTGTTGTTGTTTTGAGAGGGCAACCCTTTCCTTGATGAGTTGTCCATTCTGAGTCCAGTTTAAAGAAAAAGAAGCATAAGAAGGGAGTGCATGGGCCTTGATGGACTCCATCAATAATTAGTGCATGAATATTAGGCAGAGAAGCAGGCACAAAGTCCTGCTTACTTATTTCATTTACAGTCATGCCTCACTTAACGACATTAATTCGTTCCAGAGAAATCGCTGTAGAGCGAAAACATCGTAAAGCGAAATTTAAAAAGCCCATTGAAATGCATTGAAAACCCTTCAATGCGTTCCAATGGGCTGAAAAACTCACTGTCCAGCGAAGATCCTCCATAGGGGTGACCATTTTCGGTGCCTATAGAGCGAGGAATCTGTCCAAAAACACAGCGGGGAGCCATTTTGAGCACCCAGCGGCCATTTTGAAAACCCAACGATCAGCTGTTTTGATCATCGTAATGCGAAGAATCGGTTCCCGAAGCAGGGAACTGATCCTCACAAAGCGAAAAAAAAAACCATTTAAAACACCATTTTGCGATCGCAATTGCGATCACAAAAATCGTCGTGAAGCGGATTCATCATTATACGGGGTAATCGTTAAGCGGGGCACAACTGTACTTCTTTGTTACTTTTCTCCCAGAACTGGGACCTGATGTGACTTACAGCAGTGGTCCCCAACCTTGGGCCTCCAGATGTTCTTGGACTTCAACTCCCAGAAATCCTGGCCAGCAGAGGTGGTGGTGAAGGATTCTGGGAGGTGTAGTTCAAGAACATCTGGAGGCCCAAGGTTGGGGACTACGGACTTACAGTATAGTTTTTGAAAAGGACAGAATAAAATACAAGTTACAAATGTTAAAACAGAATTAAACTCATAATCTTGCAATGCAGTTGAATAACAGCTTGTAGAAAAGTTCAACAACATGGTAAGTTGGTAAATAGCCCATCTAATTAGCCTTCCTGTTAGTCTACCATTGTTATTTTGTCATTGTTATTTTACTACGGTTAATCTATGACACAGGTTCTCACAATGACTTAATCACAAATGCTTCTACTAAAGACCTGCATGTCAAAGACACTATAATCACCCATTGACTTTCTCACCAGCCAACCACGAGATCTGTATTGATATTTCTAACTTGAATGCCTTGTTATTTCTCCTCTTATATCTGCGAAAGTGGACTTATCCATGAAAGCTCACATAAAAAAATTGCAAGTCTTTAAAGTGCCACCATGTTTTTGTTGTCTTCTTTTTTCACTTTTCACTTTTATTTTGTCTTCCCATATAATGCTTGCTTATCCCTGGGACATTGTGGCGCTGTGAGTTAAACCGCAGAAGCCTATGTACTGCAAGGTAAGAAGACCAGCCATCATAAGATCGAATCCACATGACGGAGTGAGCTCCCGTCGCTTGTCCCACCTCCTGCCAACCTAGCTGTTCGAAAGCATGTAAAATGTGAGTAGATAAATAGGTACCACCTCAGTGGGAAGGTAACGGTGTTCCGTGTCTAGTCGCACTGGCCACATGACCACAGAAACCATCTACAGACAAACACTGGCTCTACGGCTTAGAGACGGGGATGAGCACCATGCCCTAGAGTTGGACACGACTGGACTAAATGTCAAGGGGAACATTTACCTTTAAAATGCTTGCACAGACTAACACGGCTACCCCTTCTGCAATTAAAATCGAAATAGTTTAAAATCTCTTAATTCAAATACTAATAATAGTTTACCAAAAAGTCGGGGAAGAAAAAGAGGAAGGTGGCCCATCATTTAAAAACCCTGTCCTGAGGAGGATGTTAATTGCTCAGAGACTGCCCTGAATAGAAAGGTCTTTGATGGCTGGCTGGTGGAGGGATACAGGAAGACAGAGACTGTAGCTTTCTTTAGCAAAGTGCCACAGAGAAGTCAAAGAGAAAGCCCTCTCCTCATTCTATCCCTGATGGTGTCCCTGAAATTAATGGGACTGGAAGAAAGGTCTGACCAGGAGGTCTGAAAACCTTGTAGGATTTTCAGATAGCCTGGACCCAAGTCATATAGGGCTTCCCTATTAAGCTGAGATGGGATATATGTATTATCATAGGATGATAGAACAATGGAGTTGGAGGGGTTCTCTAAGGCAGTGGTCCCCAACCTTGGGCCTCCAGATGTTCTTGGACTTCAACTCCCAGAAATCCTGGCCAGCAGAGGTGGTGTTGAAGGCTTCTGGGAGTTGTAGTCCAAGAACATCTGGAGGCCCAAGGTTGAGGACCACTGCTCTAAGGCCATCGAGTTCAACTCAAGGCAGGAATCCAAGTCAAAGCAGTTCTGACAGACAGTGGTCCCATTTTCTCTTGAAGGCCTCCAGCGTTGGAGTGTTCACCATCTCCTGAGGTCATGGATTCCATTGTCATACCGCTCTAACAGTTATGACAGTTTCCTGATTTTCAGGCTATTTATCGGACTATCTGTATCTTGAGCCCATTCTTATGTCTTCTTATCCCACTCTGAGATGATCGAGAACAGATCCTGCCCCTCCTTGGAATGATTACTTTTCAAGTATTTGAAAAGTGCTATCGAAATAATTCTGGAGTATTAAAAAAAAAATCACTCGTCTGACTCCAAGTCCCAGCATTTCCCTGACAACATTTAACAAACTAGGAGCATTTCTTTCCCTAAATTTATTTTATTCATTTATTCATTCATTGGATTTCTATCCCATCCATCTAGACCAAAGGTCTACTTTATATCCATCTATGTACGTTACTATTCATAAACTTTATTTATTTATTTACCACACCTTTCGCCTCAAGAAGACCCAAGGCCGCTTACAGTATTAAAACAAAGAATATATAAAAAAAACAAAACCTATACTCATTTTATGGCTTTAATAATAGAAAACACAGTTCTTGTCCCTTCACTATATGCTTTGTGCATCTGCCCTCTGCAGAGCAAACTCAATGTTGTTCAACAAAGAATAAGAATCTCTCTCTCTTTTTAAATAAAATTTACTTCCAGGCCAACATGCCTCAGAAGAACTGCTGTGTTCATTTTATAAGGGTTATCTGTATGAGGTGAAAAGGCCAATGGAAAAGGATATTTACTTCTTAATTATATGCCGTTCACTGTCCTACCTTTGGTCTCTTCTACAGACACATTCAATTGGCCACTCCATCCTTGCCTGATCTTTTAAGAACAGAGCTACAATGGTGTCTCGCTTAACGATGACAATCTGTTCCAGGAAAATCGCTGTTAAGCAAAAACATCGTAAAGCAAAATTTAAAAGCCCATTGAAATGCATTGAAAACCCCTCAATGCATTCCAATGGGCTAAAAATTCACAGTCCGGCGAAGGTCCTCCATACAGTGACCATTTTCGGTGCCTGTATAGCGAGGAATCCATCCCTAAGCACAGCGGGGAGCCATTTTGCACAGCAGGCGACCATTTTGAAAACCCAACAATCAACTGTTTTTGATTGTCATAAAGCGAAGATCATCGCTAAGTGAAATTCCCCCATTTAGACCATCATTTTGCAATCGCAATTGCAATAGCAAAAATATCATCGTAAAGCGGATTCATCGTAATGCGGGATAATCGTTAAGCGGGGCATGACTATAAATGGTGGACCATACTCTTCCTCAGACCATGGCTATTTCCACATTGTTTATTCAACATATTTGACTGAGGATTCTGTTTTGGGAATATCCTCTAGGAAGAGGGTGTTGCTTCAGGGAGAATGTCCATTCCTGCCTGGGGAAGAGTTGGATCGGAAGGCTGCTTGTAATCTTACCGAGGTCATAATGCAATTTTTAAATGCCCCCATTGAAAAAAAAATGATGCTGAATATAATTAGTGCTGTACAGAGAGATTTGTATCAGTCTGGCAGATAACAGCCCAAATTAACTGCGCTTTCGTGTACGTTCGTAAGTAGGTCAGATAAGAAGATCAGTTATAACTAACTTTTCCTTTTATAGATGAGAAGGAAGATGGAGACCACTGGTGAAGTTTGACTTCTTCATGGGTAAGAAGATGGAAACCTCCTTTCCAGGAAAAAAATCAGAGCTAAGGAGCAAGACCTTTGCTCTTCTTAGTACTATATCTGAGGACAGACATGAGGAGCTGCAGAAATGGAGGCTGGAATGACTCATGTTCTTTTTACCACAGCCGCCCTCGTAGCTACTCTTGTTTTGACCCTTTAAAAAAACCACACAGTCTTTGCATCCATATCGCTTCCAGATAAAGTACTAATAAATTTATTGTATTTATTTAAAATACGCTTACTCCACCTTACTTCTCCTTAAGAAGGACCCAAGGCGGTTTGCATCATTAAGGCAATATTTAAAGCTAAAAACAAATACTAAAAAGGATCAAATAAACATGGCATTAAAAGATGGTCAACAAAAGCGACAGCAAAAACAGATTCAAAGCAATAAAGCACAACAGTCCATTTAAAACCCCAACCCATTAAAAAACAATGGGTCACTTTAGGGAAGTTTTGCATTAGTGGTTTGAGAGGGGTTTCTATATATATGTTTATAGAAATATAAACATATATAAATTGTTTTTATATGTTTATGTTTTTATGTGTTTATTCTATCTATCTATCTATCTATCTATCTATCTATCTATCTATCTATCTATCTATCTATCTATCTATCTATCTATCTATCTATCTATCTATCTATCTATCTATCTATCTATCTATCTATCTATCTATCTATCTAGTTGTGCTCTGCTGTTTTTAAATGTGTTCTTTGTACTGATTTCACCAGCCATTCTTAATATAATATTTGTTTAATTAAAAAAAACATATTTCTATACTCACTGATTTTAGCTTTTAAAAATGGTCCTTTTTCTAATGATGTAAGCTGTCTTGGGTCCTTTTAAAAAGAAAGTTGGGGTAAAAATATTTTAAACAAACAGAAAGGGAGATACAATCCTTTATTTGTTTGTTTGTTTGTTTGCTTGTTTATTTATTTATTTATTTATTTATTTATTCATTCATTCATTCATTCATTCATTCATTCATTCATTCATTCATTTATTTATTTATTTATTTATTTATTTATTTATTTATTTATTTATTTATTTATTTATTTATATCCCGCCCATCTGGTATATTCTACCACTCTATAGCTTGGGTCCGAGCCATTCAGGGCTTTAAAGGCTAGAATCAACGCTCTGAACTATGACCGGAACCTAATCGACAGCCACTGGAGGTGCTCTAACAGGGAGGTTATGTGAGCAGCCCACAGTTAGCCAATATCTTAATGTAGCTTCATTGACTATTCCCCATTTCTGTATTCTATATTCTGGCAACACCCAGTATTAACGGATCTCCCCCCCCTTCCAGGAGCCTGCCAGCTCATTGTGCAATGACACCACAGGAAAAGAAGTGATCTGAATGAACACGAACAATAAAAGGAAAAGAAGGAAATGCTTTCTATGATTGCTTTTAAAAATAACACCCAAAAAGGAGTGTTCCACTTCGGGTGCAGCAACGGGAGTAAGGGGGGGAGCCATTCTGAAATACTAGCATGAAGTGCTTTAGGCTGGGTCTAATATAAATCATAAAAGTGCTGCCCCCCCCAAAAAAAAACTTCCCAAATTCTGTATAACTTTTCTGCCTCTTACCTTCTGGTGTGACGTGAACAAACCAGCAGAATGCAAAACTCAAGTCAAATGCAAGGGATCAGCATGATTCATTTCCCCAGGATTGCAATTCGTTTTCAAGCTCAGCAACCTAGAATAAAGCCAGCCTGTAACATTCTTTTCCTACTTCGATATTCATAGGTCTGCATTTCCCCAGAAATACTGCAGGTACTTCACAGTTAGGGTAAACACATGCAAACTACTGGGAAACAACATGCAAGGTATGAGGAATGGAAAGCCATCTTGAAATGTAAAGTTTTAATATGGCGGAAGTACGTTTAAAAAATGAAAACCTGATTGGAATTAATGTTGGAGTTTTTACAACCCTGCATGCCGCCTGCAGTTTGTTTGACCTTTCTGTGATGGGGGGACTAGGTCTATCCAGAAAAAACCTATATCTCTGCTGAGTCTTCTGTTTCCCTCTCTTTAGTCTGTTGGAAACAGTGAGGTTGTTAATTTACTGTTGATCTGTTCACAATGGTAAGTAATGAAATGTTTTCGTTCTTTCTTCTACAACTGTCTCAGGGTGAGCTAATGAGGAAAGGGGTGAACTATCTGGGAACTTGAAACTATTTTCTTCTGTGATTCTCTCCACTTCTACTGCATAACATAAGGAATTGTACAAGAAATTCAAAACTCTGCAATAATTAAACATCTAGGAATGATCAGAGAAAGGCTAAGGAGGCTGTTTCAGACTTGAAGTACACAAATACATGAGGATGGTGGTGGATTATGTATTCATGATAAGGAACCTTGAAGAAGGCCTCCAAAGAACAACACAGTTATCTGGAAGGATCAGATGGATAAAAGTGCTTGCAAGATAACTTTGGACGCTGTAATTAACCGTATTCTGGAAATCCCCTTGAAATACAATTATCATTTCAGTTCTGAAATATACATTTTCCCCCTTTCCTTTCTTACAGTCCAACCAGTCCATGGCTTCTAATAGCGTCTACATTTCTGAAATAGTTGAGCAAAAGCAACAGCAGTAATAGTAACAGTAGTCGCAAGTCAAAATGCTATTTTCCAACTCTGATTTTAAAAGAAAAATAAGCATTTCTCTGTGCCTGGGCAAGTTCGAATTTTAAACTCCCTTAAATCCTCAGTACAAGAATCAAATGGAGGTAGCTTGTGCTACTGATGACTTTTGATAGGTCTATATTAATATTTAATATTAAAAGGAGCATCTCACAGGAATGTATGTAAGTCAATCCCTGAATCAGGGCCAGATTAAGACATGTTGGCCCAAATCCTATTGCTAGTTACTCTGTCATAATGCAAACTGTGTAAAACCTTTGGAAGAGAATTGCCTTAAGTTAAGAAATCTCCGTAGAGAGATATTTCTTAACTTAATATCTCACATAGTGACTTAGCGGCATACAACGGGTAGCATCTAGGGAGATTTCTTTACTTGAGGCAGTTGACCTCCAAAAGTTACACCTTTTGTGTAGGTATGTAAGAGGATTTCAGCCATTGAGGGCCTTCACCTGCAAACTTTAAAGAACTCATTCCAAACAATTGTTTAAAATGTGTTTGATTTTTTTTTTAAATGCAGAGGATCCTCAGAATCTGAGAACTTTGACCTGAAGGTTTCTTAGCTTGGCATTCCTGACTACCTGTCTTTAAATATAAATGTGGAGTACAATGTCTTGGAGTTTTTGTTTGCCTCACTTGCCATCTGTAGTTTGTGTGACTCGAAGGAACTTTTCTGGGCTGAGGTGACTGTATATCAATCCAGCCTTAACCAATAGTCATTTCCTGTTTTCGAAATTCAAAAAGAGTCCCGCCTCTTTGCTGAGTGTTCTTTTCCCTCTCTTTCCTCATTTCAGCGGCAGTGTTTTCTGTTGATTGGTTCACTTGGTTGGTAAGTATGTGTGCAGTAAAGAAAACAGCATACACAAGTCTGTAATTTCAAGCAACTGTAAGTAGAGAAATGATTTTTATTCTTTCTCCTACAAATGTCTCAGAGTGAGTTGTTGAGACTTTAAGTGTCAGTTAGTGACACCGAAGTAGGCTATCTGGGGAATTTGCTGCTATTCTCTTCTGTGAGTCTCTGTATGTCTTACTGCATAGCATAAGGAATTTCACCAGAAATTCAAAAATCTTCAAAAGGATGCCAGGGTGAGCAGGGCTAATCCCCTCTAATTTTCAGCATGGACATGGTTAACAATCTGCTGATCTGGGTATTGATGTCCAGACAGCTTGTCTGTTGCACTTACGACTGACAGTTCTGTCTGTGGTCACGTCCACATCTTTGCACACAGAGAAGCCAGCTTTGCAGCCTTCTTTACTCATGTTTACTGTGTTTTCCCAAAAATAAGACAGAGTCTTATATTAATTTTTCCTCCAAAAAATGCATTAGGGCTTATTTTCAGGGGATGTTTTATTTTTTCCATGTACAACAATCTACATTTATTAAAACACAGTCATGTCATCTTATTCTGGTTGCTACACAAGGGTGGAGGCCAGGGTTTCACTTAACTGAGGCTTATTTTAGGGGCAGGGCTTACATTACCAGCATCCTGAAAAATCATATTAGGGCTATTTTCAGGCTAGGTCTTATTTTCAGGGAAACAGGGTCTCATCCTGTTTTATCCTAAATGGATTTCTTGGAATAAATAAAGGATGTTTCCCCTTTTCCTTTACCTGGAGCATCCACAGTGATTTATCCTAATTCATAAACATAATTTCAACTTACTAAAGTTACCCTGTTGCACTGAGTTAACATCATGGCTGAAATCCTGTTGGGTAAAATACATGGGCAGAAAGAGTGATGACATCAGCTCACAACATTACTGCTTAATATCAGTCATTTAGGGTCAGGGTTTGACTGGTACATAGCAGAAAAGTATCCTCCATGGTCCTTTCCCTGGTGGTACATCTTGACTTTAGCTAGTGCAAATCAGGGGCAGATCTGCCCAGTTTGTTTTTCATGAGAGAATATCAAAATATTCCCACGTCTTCACGACAGGGAAAAAAAATGGATTTTTTTTTTTAAATTGCGGGTAGAAATTAAACTGTCAGATTTAATCATCTGTACTTCTGAGAGTATAGCCAGCCTGTGTGGCTTTGGGCAAGCTGCAGAATTGACTTGATTGCACATGATTATTAAGAGCTGACTGAATAGCTCACTGGTTTAGGTCCCTAGCTGTGAAGCCAGGGGTTGGGAGTTCGATTCCCCCACTGTGCCTCCTGTGCGTAGAGCCAGCCTGTGTGGCCTTGGGCAAGCTGCAGAATTGACTTGATTGCACATGATTATTAAGAGCTGACTGAACAGCTCACTGGTTTAGGTCCCTGGCTGTGAAGCCAGGGGTTGGGAGTTTGATTTCCCCACTGTGCCTCCTGCGCATAGAGCCAGCCTGGGTGGCCTTGGGCAAGCTGCACAGTCCCAGAGCACTCCTAGAGGGAGAGAATGGTAATGCACTTCTGAGTATTCTCTACCTGGAAAACCCTGTAAAGGGGTCACCATAAGTCAAACATGACTTAGAGGCACATGATTGACTCACAAATATGATATTTCCTCTCTTTTTTTTGGTAAAGGAAGCAAATTCATTTGAAAAAAATAAAAAAAACAGGAAAAAGAAGGTGCATGGAACTGGTGTTTGTTCTGAGAGGTGGGTCTCTGGGCAAATAATTTAGAGGAGCTGAGCTTGTTGGTGGCGTGGGAGCCTGGAACTTAATTTCGGCTCTTGATGTTGATGGCATATGAACCATTTTCTTTAACATAGCCACACCCTCTTGTTTAGGATGTCATTCCCTTCAAGGCCACCGTTCAGAGCTGGTCCTTCGATCTGCATTTGGATGGATCTTTCCAATGAGTTGAATCTAAAGGCTCGATTCATTTGGAGTGACTTTAATGTTTTTAATAAGCACGTTTACAGAGGAACCGTGTCATTGGTACATCACGTTTTCTTGTCTAGCAAGCCCCTTAATCCTGACATGTTGAAATTATTTTTGCAGCTAGCCAGAGGTAAATTTGTTCTTTTCTCCCTCTTTCTTTCTTATTTCTTTATTTATCTGAATTCCTTTTTAGGATTTTTCTTCCCCCCATTTGATCTTCACCATCCCAAAAATATATATCAAAGTGGGTGCAATTAATTCCTCGGCCCTGATGATCTGAAAAATGAAACTACAAAAACAACAAATAACATATCAAAAGAGGGTTTGGAATATATATATACCTGATAAAAGTAGTTCACGTTTACCGAAGCTAGAGGGAAAATTCTGACATCTTTTCTCCTTCCCCCACCCAGAAGCCCATAAAAGTCATACTGTAGTGCCATCTAGTGTGCAAAAACTCAAGAAGAAGTGATGTGACCGTTTCTCTGCCTTATTGTGAATATATATTTTCTGAAGTCCTCCCTGGTCCAAGGCCAGTTTAAAGACAGAGAGAATGATGTGCTGGGAGAAAAGAGTTTTCCAAAAATGGTAAATAAAGGGAGACATGATAGGAGTCCATAAAACAATACATGATAGAAAAAAGTGAGAGGAGGAAAGTTTTGTTAGTAGCACTTAAGCCCATCTGATGAAGCTGCATGATGGCAGATTTGGAAGAGGAAAAATGAAGGTACATATCATGAAAATTGGTATGTGCGACCCACAGTTGTAAGGATGTGCCATCATCAACATGGATAGCTTTAAAAGGGTACTTGGCAAATACACAGAAGACGTGATGTATTCCAAAAAAAGGATAAGCAAAAAATCTCACTTTACAGCAGCAAGTTAAGTATGAACCTGTAGACAAAAAATTTAAGGACACTCAGACCACAAATCAACCCCATTTGTAATTCAAAACAGGGGCACAGCAGTACATCCTTCTTGTACCTTAACTTCCACCACAAGTAAACAGAAGAAATAAGTTCCAACCCTTGAATCCTCAAAGAAGAAGAAGAAAACCCTTCTGTTTAGAATGGACTACACCTGTTAAATACAAGTTTTCCTTCTCTCAGAACTTTCCTCCACTGTCATAGGGCACTTAAATGAAAACTAGATTGGATTAATAAAAGTTTGATACGTATGGAGAGGATAACGCTACGAACTCACCACCTGTAGATGTTGACACTATGAAAGCCTAACTGGCAATCTTGGTCAAAACTTGAGTCAGATGAGATTGACAGATATAGAGAGGTGACAGATGAGTGGGGAGGAATGCTTGGATCTGAGCACAAGAGAACATATTGATTCTCCATGCAGGCTGTCTCTTTTATATTTCATTCAGCGGAAGGGGAGCAGCAAGAGGTGGTGTATATGTTCTAGGTGGGTAGGATGTGGTTTTCAAGCTGTAAACTTCAGTACCTGGGGTTGAAATTCCAAGTCCTAGTTACTCTGTCCTAGCTAAGGCTTTGGATGAAAGCAATAAATGTGCATACATGGTGCCTGCTGGAGGGTATAACTCCTTCAAGTGGCTTCCAAGCCTCCTGGTGACATTGCTGTTTGAAGTGGGAGCCTCCTTCTTCCTTCCTCAACAAGATCTGGTTACTCTGACTTTTCGCCTTGCTTGCTTTTGCCTTGCCTCCCCCACCCACTCCAGTTTTTGTCATGAAGTGGATGTCTTTCTCAAGGAGAAGTGAAAAAAAGGTCAAGAAGTACATCCTGACCCATGGATGGATTTTTGATTTGGCTTTTTAACTTATATTATAGAGCGTCTGAACACATGGAATCTCAGGTTTCGGGGAAAAAGAAAGTTTGTATGTGACATGTGTTTTGAAGAGGAAGCTTTGGAAGCAAATCTAAACATTAGTTAGTTAGTGACAGTAACTTTTCGAACTTCTCAAGTGGCAATGAACTAAAATTTGAGAAGGTCAGGAATTTACAATTCAATGTTGAAAGGGCCACCAAAGCATTGAACCTACTGCAGGTGGAATTCCAGAACAGATTCACTGACGGCCACAAGCATGGTAAAGAAATAAGCATGTTTCAGAATCCATTTGAAGTAGCAGAAGAAGATGTAAATGGCTTTTTTCCCCAGATGGAACTAATTGATTTGCAAGGCGGTGATCATCTCAGAGACATTTACAAAGAAAATAGTCTCTTAGATTTCTATTTTGGTCTACCTTAAATATTTATCAACCTTAACAAATGTGCTGCAGGCATGCCCCCAGTCTTTTTCGCCATGTACATCTGTGAACAAACTTTTTCCAAGAGGAAAATTGTGAAATTGAAGTGTCGGACGGGACTTACAGGTGAATATTTACATGACATTTTAAGCATGTTCAACTTGGACATTGAGGGATGTGGTGGCATTGTGGGTTAAACCGCAGAAACCTCTGTGCTGCAAGGCCAGAAGACCAGCCGTCGTAAGATCGAATCCACGTGACGGAGTGAGCTCCTGTCGCTTGTCCCAGCTCCTGCCAACCTAGCAGTTCGAAAGCATGTAAAAATGCGAGTAGATAAATAGGTACCACCATGGTGGGAAGGTCACGGCGTTCCATATCTAATCACATTGGCCACGTGACCACGGAAACTGTCTTCGGACAAACGCTGGCTCTACGGCTTGGAAACGGGGATGAGCACCGTGCCCTAGAGTCGGACACAACTAAAATGTCAAGGGGAACCTTTACCTTTACCGACTTAGACATTGAACACATTGGCCAACGGAAAACAGCCACAACAATCAAACTCATTAGGTAAGCAGGTGTAGCTGGATAAAAGAATCCCACAGTAAAATATGGTACCAAAATGGATTGCATTCAAGTTAACATCTCTTCATTGATTTCTGAATGTTCACCTTTGACCTAAATCTGAAGGTTAATATTTTTGTTACAGTTTGATTTATGATGTGGCCTTCTTTAGGCATTGGGCACTCTAATGCGGCCATCATATCCCAGAAACACGGGGACCCTTGCTCTCTCTATTTCCTAATCAAGGATGGATGTTAGAAAAAGAGAAAAGGGCCCATGCTTTAGCACTCAGCACATAGAACCAATGTTTATGCATTGTGAGACTGATGCAGACTCCACTGCAGAGTCCATCTGTCCACTATGACAGTTTATGCACACTGGCAATGAAACAGTTCTGCTGGAATTTCTTCTAGCTGGATCATAGAAGCATAGAAATAGAATCATAGAATTTGGAAGTTGGAAGGGATCGATAAGGCCATTGTCTAACTCTCGCATCAAGGCAGGAATACAAATCATAGGATATCTGCCAGGTGATTATCCACTTTTTTTTGGAATGCCGCACTATCTCGAGGTAATTGGTTCCATCGTTGTACTGCTCTAACAGTTAGGAAGTTTTTCCTGATATTCAATCGAAATCTGGTGTCAGTTCAGTGAGTTACGTATCTGGTTGCAGAGCCAGAGGCTGGGGGTTCAATTCCCCACTGTGCATCCCAGATGAACCAGCCTGTGTAGTCTTGGGCAAGCTGTACAGTCCCAGGGCATTCCGGGAAGAATAGTAAACCATTTCTCTCTACCTAGAAAACTATAAAGAGGGTCTCCATAAGTCGGAACTGACTTGAGGGCATATGATTATTATTAATTCAACCTTCCAGTTTTGATTCAATCTCACTGATTTTTAAAAGCCACTGGAGAAAGAGAAAGAATCAAAATGGCTCTTTACTTACAATTGTGAACAGATCAACAGCAAAGAACACGGCTTCCAACAGGCCAAACTGAGGAAAAGGAAATGTTAGAGGTGGGAGGGAATTATTGGATGATGTTGGATAGACTGACAGTCGCGCCAGCCCAGAATGATCCCTTCTAGTCACTCAAAGCAGAGGCGGCATGCAAGATTGTAAAGACTAAAACAGATTCTTGGAGATATAGTCTCCAAAGTAACATTTCTTGATTTCCCACTTAGACTCAGTGTTTCTCGCCTATAAAAATGGGAGCATTAAGATGTTTCTTTCGACCAGGTCTTCTGTGCAACACACAGGTTGTTCTTCTTGACCACTGAGATGGCTAGTGTGCTAAAATCTCTGATCTGTAGCTAATTCAGCCCTAGATTTGCATGTTCCAAGTTGTGTGGGCTGCAATAATTTACTTGATGGGGAGCAGAAGATAATTCATTGAGCAACTCCTCAAGTTTTTCAATTAATCTCGTTCTGATTTAGTGGACCTTGTTTTTTTTTTTTTTAGTAAAAAAAAAAAAAACTTTCCATAAGCCCAAAGTCTGTTTAGCCCACTTCTAGCATAAGTATAATATATTACAGGCCCTTCTAAGATTGAGGTTAAGATGCATTGCCTATGATGAATGTCTTGGAAGGCCATCTCTGCTCTTTTCCAAATAAAAAAATGAGACAGCGACATCTTTCCAACCCTGTGGCCCCCATCAGTCTCTGAAGCTTAAACCTTAGAATCAGGGAACATTTCCATCTGATGTCAACTTTGGCATTCACAAGATCTAAAAAAGGGTTTTAATCCCCGCTATTTCTGTTCCGCTTAATTGCCTTATGCTTCGGCTTCATCCCAAAGACAATTCATCTTTGCCCTCCTTGATTCGGCAATAATCGTTATCCTTGTTGGCAGAAAGGAAGGAGGGAAACGAGGGAAATCCCTAAGCGACGTTGGACGGAGAGATGACATTGCCACGAGATGTTCAAAGGGTAGAAGGCTTTGAAGAAAGCCAAGATGTTATATTATGGATAGTTTATAAAGTTGCTCTTGAAAGATATATTTTTTAATCAAAGGAACATCTCAGCTCCGCTCAATCTTGCTCTCCCTTTTGGAGAAGACGGAATTATTAAACTAATCCTCCTGATAATATTTGGGTGATTGGAAGCTTAGCACAAAGATGACAGGAAATTCTGTCATGGCAACCCATCTTAAAGGCTAGTTAACAGTGCAGTCCTGTATGTCTACACGGAAGTAAGAACCATTGAGTTCAATGAGACTTTAACAGGAACAGGCAAGCTTTGGTGTCTACCATTTCCAATATCCACAGCTGCGTCCAATATTAGTACGGCCATATTTCTTCATTTTCCTCACCTCCGCAGCTGCCATAGTTTGCCTTCTTCACTCTGATTGGTCAGCAGTGTGCAAGAGCAGGCTTCCCATTGGGCTGGGCTATCTGACATCATGACCCCGGAGCAAGGCTACTCCCATACATTTGTGACCAATTAGAATGAAGGGAAGACGGGTCTATGCAAATACTGGGGCTTAGTTTGGTGCTGAACTCCGTCCCTCTGCTAGTGGGAGTAAAGCATGGTCACATACAACTGCAAAATTTCCACCTTCAGAGTTTGCAAAATGTGTTTATCTTTTGCTTGTTTGTTTCCTTGCTAGGCCACTTTTTCTCAGTGAGGGGACCCAAGTTGGCTTACAATTATTAATACAAGACAATACATTATAAAGTTATAAAATGTGGAAATGCGCAATAATAACTAAACAAAAAAAATTTTAAAAATACACTTAAAAATAACATATGCCCAGCATTCTGGAGGAACCCACTCTTAGCTGTTAAAAGCCTGCCTCAGGAAGTAAGTCTTTAACTGTTACTGAAAAACGAAGAGGGAGAGGGCCAACCAAATTTCACAAGGGAGAATTTTTCCATAATCTGGGAGCAGCCACAGAGAAGACCCTGTCTCGTGTCTCCATCAAATATGCCTGTGATGACATTGGGACCAAGAGGAGGGTCTCCTCCGAGGATCTCAAGATCCAGGAAGGCTTGCATGGGGATATAAATAGAAATAGTGTTGTGATCAAGATCCCTGCTGAAACAGTTTAAGAAAATGCTTACCTTCAGTTAGATGTTAAGGAATTGTATTGCAGCGTTCAAGCATGGTTAGTGGAATTGGGGAAGATTTTGGGACCTGAAGTTGAATTTGACTCTGCCTACCTACTATTGACTTCAGCCACCAACCATTTTGTTTATCTGTGAACTTAACTCTGTGGTCCCCAACCTTATGTCCCCATATATTCTTGGACTAAAACTCCCAGAAGCCTTCACCATTAGCTGTCCCAGCCAGGATTTCTGGGAGTTATAGTCTGAGAACGCCTGGGGACCCAAGGTTGGGAACCACTGTCTTAACGTAGCATGCCTTCTGTGTTGAATTGGGATGGGTTGGTTTAGTATTCATTTTCTAGGGGAGACAAATTCAAAGACTGCCATCACACCTGGCTGGCCAATTACTCCCCCCCCCCAAATGGGCACCCACTTACAGCTTACAGAGTGGCACGCACTGTCGTCATTCTTCTCACTGTGCCAATCGTAGAAGTAGCCTCGCTGGGGCTTCCCCACCTCCCTGTATTCCTGGCCAATCCGGCAAGGTAACGGGATGACAAGCACACAAAAGACTAGCTAACAACACCTATCAATCATAGTGACAGATAATCTCCCCCCCTTATCACAACAATACACCCATAACAAAAAACACCCTGATCACCCTAATCACCCGATCTCCTGAAAAGGACAAAAGCTGATCCCACAGCTATAAATAATCAACTATCCCACACACTACCCCAGAACACAGACAGAGTGCTACACCTCTCCTCTGAAGATGCCGGCCACAGAGACTGTCAAAGCGTTAGGAAGAAAAACCTTCAGTACATGGCCAAACAACCCAAAAACCCACAACAAGCATGGTTTATTGTTGTTTCAGTCAGTTCAGGGAGAGGCATATTTTAGCACTATGGCAAGGCATTACAGTGGACCCTCTACTTACGGAATTAATTCGTATTGGAACAGTGGCTGCAGGTCAAAAAGTCTGTAGGTCGAGTCTCCATTGACCTACAATGCATTGAAAACCGATTAATCCCGTAACCGGCTGTTTCTGTTCCAGTTTTGTTCCATTTTGGTTTTTTTCTGGTCTGTAGGTCGATTCTCTGGCTGCAAGTCGGACCTAAATTTTGCAGCCAGAGAAGTCTGTAACTCGAAAAGTCTGTAAGTCGAGCCGTCTGTAAGTTGAGGGTCCACCGTACTGTTTTGAATATTTTTTTTACTTTGCCTGACAAAGTTTTTTTTAAGGGTCATCGGTCCTTCCTTCCTTCTCCTTCTTTGCTCCCAGACCCACAACCAAGACACACCAGGTGTGTCACCTCATCTCTTGGTGCTTCTCACTGGCTGTGCCCCCCACTGCTGGCATTTCAATATCATAAACACGCAAATTCCAAAAGTTCCCAAGACCTTATGTTTGTGTTTTGTTAGTTCTCTAAGGCTAAGTGGGAATGGAAGCATTAGCCCCTATATCAAGTTCTGACACCCATGCAATAACTAGGAATTTGGAAATCTATTTCAATTTCGTTGAGTTTCTCTGAATTCCATATACATCATCTTCCCCACTGATTAAAGTGTGTTTTCCCCCAACAAGCCATATTTTTAGCTATCCACCTTGCATGAAATGTGCATTGTTTTGTGTGTGTTTTATTTCTCAGAAATGCCCTCTAATCCTTCCAAACATGACTTCTTAAAGCCGGTGACATTTCTTCTCACAGAGAATCCCAGGAGATGAAAAAGGAATACTTTAACGGAGACCTTTTAATCCAGTGAAATTCTCTTCCTTTTCTTAGTATGACTCATACGTCTACATCTACCACATAGACGCTCTTTGAGGTGATAATGAGTGGGTCAGGAAAACAATACCTTTCTTACTATGGCAGCTTGCATCATTCAGATATGTATTTTAAAAGTATCCAAACATAATGAATTAAAGTGGTGCCTCGCTTGACAACGTTAATTGGTTCCAGTGAAATCGCTGTACAGCAAAAATGTCATAAAGCAAAATAAAAAAGCCCATTGAAATGCATTGAAAACCGTTCAATGCGTTCCAATGGGCTGAAAACTCACCATCTAGCGAAGATCCTGCATGGGGTGGCCATTTTCCATGCCTGTGCAGCGAGGAATCCAACCCTAAGCACAGTGGGGGGCCATTTTCTTCAACCGGTGGCCATTTTGAAACCCGACGATCAGCTGTTTTTGATCATCGTAAAATGAAAATCGGTTCCCGAAGCAGGGAACTGATCACCGCAAAGCGGAAAAACCCCATTCAAACCATCGTTTTGTGATCACAAAAGCGATTGCAAAAACATCATCATGAAGCAGATTCGTCGTTAAACAGGGTAATCGTAAAGTGGGGCACGACTGTACTTTTGAGAGGTGCAGAAAAGCAGAGTTCTATTTTCAAACATAACTCAGTAGTCCAGGGCCCTGGAAACTACAGTGGTAGTTCATTGCTTTAAAGTAACTTCCCAAGCTCTGATGTTATTCAGTCTTCATAACTGTTCCCAAAATAGTCTGGGAAGTTTCTTATTTACCGTATTCTTCCATTTATAAGACGACCCAGTGTATAAGATGACCCCCTCTTTTCTAACCCCAAATTAGAAAATTTGATTCCTACTTATCCCTTCCTTTTGCTAAACCACAGAGCTTAGCAAAAGGAAGGGAAACACAGGGATCAAAGGGCTCCCTTTGACTGCTGTTTTTCCTTGCCTTTTGCGAAGCCGCGGGGCTTAGCAAAAAGGAAGGGAAGGCTCCCTTCGGGTAAAGGCTGCACGACCACAGCCCTTTGATCCTGAAGCCTCTCCAAGGCTAAGTGGCTGCTTTATCCACTTCAATCCTGAAGTGGCTGCTTTATCCACTTCGATCCTGAAGTGGCTGCTTTATCCATTTTGATTCTGAAGTGGCTGCTTTATCCTTTGATCCTTCAGCTGCCAGGATCAAAGAGCTTCAGGATCAAAGGGGTGCGACCGTGCAGCCCTTTCACAGTGGCTTTACCCGAAGGGAGACTTCCCTTCCTTTTTGCTAAGCTCTGTGACTTTGCAAAAGGCAGGGAAAGTGGCTGCCTTCTGTGTATAAAGCAACCCTCAATTTTTTTGTCTAATTATTTAAGGAAAAAGTGTTGTTTTATACACGGAAAAATATGGTGCTTTCCCCAAAGTGTTCAGAATACCACCCCTCTGAGGACAGAGAATATTTAGCACAATGCCGTTTTTTTTCCAGAGATGGAAACTTGAGTCATGAGACTTGCGGTCGAGTTGGACTTAAGCCGCATCGGTGATTCGACTTACACTCGACTCAGGAGTTTTTTTTCCCAATGACTCGCACTCAGAACTCACCCAGCCTCCTTTTTTTCTGAAGAAAAGAGTTTGTTTTTAATAGGTGCTCAGGCTTGGGGCTTAGGACTTGATACCAAAGACACAAAGACTTGCCAACATCCCTGCCTTTTCCCCTCACCCCAGTTGGATATACCCAAATATACGGGAGGCTTTGAAGGCACCATTTGGGCCCAGCCTCAAATATATCAACAACTTCTATTTTCATTTTTATTTTTAAAATAGCACCTTCCAGTGCAGTCCGTGCTGGAGCCAAAACATAGGTTATCAAGGAAAGTGCCGGAGTCAACCGAGGAGTGGCCCTTTTCTACCTGATGCTCCCTTTTAAAATGTGGAAACTTTTTAATTTCCTTTTCCCGGCCAGTTTGAATGGGCTTTAGGGATGGCAGCTTTGATGCAGATCCATGAGGATAGAGGGCCATGAATTCATTTAATATCTGGGAGCCGTTGTGTGGGTGTGATAAGCAGAGTAGAAAAAGTCTGGTTTATTAGCTGCTTTTCTTTGCCGAGAATATTGTTGGAACTCTGCGCGGCACAATAACGTTCACACTGACAAGCTTGTTTGATGATGATTTGGATTTCGGCGTGGCTTTTTCACAGCTTAGATTTCACACCAGCAGTCAAGTAGAGTTCCCATCACAGCCTCCGTAAGCCTCAGACAAAGATGCTATTTTTACTGCATCAGGCCGACTGTTTCTCTCTCTCATGCACACACAATACCAAACTTTCAACCTGTCATTCTTGGAGGATGACTATATTTCTCATCAGGGTGGGAAGGCATGAGGGGGGAGCACAGGGACATGAACAACCCTTGTTTTACATAAAACAACCCTTTGAAGTATCTGTAAGTTGACAAAGTAGAGAACAGTGGTCACGCTTTGTAGCTAGTCACACAATATTGTACTTTGCAAGATGATCCTTAGGAACTATGTCTGATGTCAACAGGCACTGAAAGATCCATCGTAAAGGTTTATTAAGATCATTCTTGCTCCTTAAATGATGTACACGAAATCTGCCTTGGTCATCCCCTGGACTGTTAGAAAGGCCAACCAGTATGTCGGCAATCAGATCAAGCCTGAACTTTTTTTGAAGGCAAAAAAAGGGCTTGTCCTCCTTCGGGCAAATCATGAGAAGGCAGGAATCTGGAAAAGACAATAATGCTTAGCAAGGCGGAAGACAACAGGAAAAGAGGAAGACCAAATGCAAGATACAGTAGATTGACTTCCCAAAGGAAACCACAAGTTGAGTTTTCAAGAGCTGAGCAGAGCAGTTGAGGATAGGACATTTTGTTAATAGCTGATATCCATGTTACCTGTCCCTTCAAAACCAAATATTGTAAACGCTTCCTTTTTCATTTTTCACTTTTTAAAAAAATTGATCTCGCACTTCGGCTTTTCAATCCTGCCACCTCCTGAAAGTGCAAAATCTTTACTTGAGCCTTTTACCCAAGAAGGCAACACGGAGAGGTGGAAATTGTGGTTTTCTGGCCATTGCCCTTGATCAGGGAAAGCTTTTGCTGGAATACTCTGATCCTGGAATCTGTTTCCTAGGAGAAAGCTTTTGGATAACACCCCAACACCTGTGCTAGGTTGATTTCATGTGTTATACTGAGAAGTGGGCATAAACCACTGGTTCGGGTTCATGCTGGTTCAGCTGATGGTCCAATGGGTGTTCCACAATTCAGTGCCCCACCCCGTCCAATGAGTGCCCACTGGCTTCCCATCCCCACCTCTTCCAGGTGCCCACCAGAAGAGATGGGGTGTTGAACCTGTTGGGCCATGAGCCAAACCTGCACGAACGCCTGAACCACCAGTTCATGCCCACCTCTAGTTACACCTTAGCCTGCAGGAGTTTATCTTTAAGAAAAGGTTTTAAATGGGAATTCCAGTTATGGTTGGGAAAAGTGGGGTTTTTCTTTATATTGTTTCCCTACTTATTCAACTTATATGCAGAATACATCATGCGAAAGGCTGGACTGGAGGAATCCCAAACCGGAATTAAGACTGCCGGAAGAAATATCAACTACCTTAGATATGCAGATGATACCACTCTGATGGCAGAAAGTGAGGAGGAATTAAGGAACCTTGTAATGAGGGTGAAAAAGGACAGCACCAAAAAGAGTCTGAGGCTCAACATAAAAACAAACAAACAAAAAAAAGAAGATCATAGCTACTGGTCCCATCACCTCCTGGCAAATAGAAGGGGAAGATATGGAGGCAGTGACAGAGTTTACCTTCTTGGGCTCTGTGACCACTGCAGATGGTGACAGCAGCCACGAAATTAAAAGACTCCTGCTTCTTGGGAAGAAAGCGATGAAAAACCTAGACAGCATCTTAAAAAGCAGATACATCACCTTGCCAACAAAGGCCAGCATAGTCAAAGCTATGGTTTTTCCAGTAGCGATGTATGGAAGTGAGAGCTGGACTATAAAGAAGGCTGACTGCCGAAGAATTGATGCTTTTGAATTGTGGTGCTGGAGGAGACTCTTCAGAGTCCCCTGGACTTCAAAGAGAACAAACCTATCCATTTTGCAGGAAATCAACCCTGAGTGCTCACTGGAATTATGCTGGTATGTTTACTGGGGGTAGAAGTTAAGGTACAGAAGGGCCATGTGAAGATGCCATCTTTTGAATGAGCACGGGGGAGGTTCATTTGAAGTACTAAATGCCTTGGTTTTGGTGGTTCAGCTTAAACGATAACTTTCTTATTTAAACTGAAAACGTTTTCTCCCCTCGCTGCTAATTGCATTTTGGAATTTGTTAATTATTTGAGTGAGATTCCATGCTGGTCTCCCCACTGTTTCATGGCAATCTTTTTTGGGCAGTAGCCTTTTCCTGCCTATTTCTAACTTCCCCCCTTTCATTTTTAAAGTTACATCTGATTTTTTATTTCATCCTCTATTGCTTTTCGTTCATGTATTTGCTGCATCATTCTGTCTCACCTGCTCTTCAGTTCTAAGATGACCACGATGATGGAGAAGAAAATGAGCTGTGTTACATATACAATCAGTCCTGTGACAAAGGGGAAAGGCTGAGGTTGTGTAGGGAAAATGACCAGGGGGCTGCTCCTGACTCCCAGCATTTGCAACCCAAAATGACAACCACATTCTGGTTGATGGCAGAACTTGCTGTGAATTCTGATGAGCATATAGCTTGTTAGTTCATTTTAGTAGGCCCTGTATTATAGTCTGAGATAGCTCTTAGAAACCTGGAAATTTTTTTTCAGCTGTCAAAGAAGTTGGGAGGCACCACAGATCAATGGAACTTGGCACTTGTAATTAAAATGACCCTAAGATTAAAGGTAATCCAGAAGGCTCTTCCAATAATTTAGATGGCCGTTTTCACAGGAGGTTCATTTACAACCTTTCATGCTGTCTGTAGTTGAGTGACTGGCCAGGGGACTTTTCTGGGTTGGGATGATTGTCTCTCTATCCAGCACTAACCAACAGTTCCTTCCACTTTTTGAATTCAAAGAGAGCCCTATTTTTCTGCTGAGTCTTCTTTCGCTCAGTTGGTGACAATTGCTTGTTGCTGTTTGGTTGGTTGACCTCATGTGTGCAGTAAAGAAAGCAGTGTACACCAGTCTGTAATTTCAAGAAATTGTAAGTAGGGAAAAGTTTTTTATTCCTTCTCTTACAAATGTCTCGGTGTTTGTTACTGAGTGCCAATTAATGAGAAAAGGGTGGATTCTGGAGCTATTGTAGTGCTTCTCTGTGGATCTCTCTCTCTGTACAGTGGGCAACGAGAAGAAACTTTTATCAAGAATTCAAAACTCTACAACATAGATGGCGGATTATCAGTAGAAAAGACAGAGGATATGGTTCAGCATGAGGCCAGTCTTTTGCATGTGTACAGAATTTTGACATTTAGTTCCTGCTTGGGAATGAGTGTTCATCTTTCTAATATCCAAAACATATTTCTAATGTACACATAAGTCTTTTTTTTATTTTTAAAAAGCATTGTTTTGATCAGGACCTTGGAGTCTGCAATTTTTTTAAAAAAACACAAAAGCACTAAGAAATTGCCACAGGCATTAAAGTTTCAAATACTCCCCGGTGTCTTGCTTAGGTAAATATCATGAGACGGTAAGTGGAGAGAAGCCAACCCACTCAATAAATAGCAGTCCGGCTGCACTAAAGATAAAACAAACTTTCATTAAAAGAAATTAAGGCCTAGCTAAACACAATAACAGCTTAATGAGCTACCAGTGTGGTACAACTCTACAGAAACGACTGGGAAATGGATCATCGCTCTTTCATCTTTAAAGGCCCTGCTTGTTAAAAAAAGGTTGTTATCAACAAAAGACCAAGCGAAGTTTCTTGCTACCCTTATCAGTCTTTTTTTGGGGGGGTGGCTTTGAATAGACCCACTTCTAAGGTGTGTGTCTTTATGTATGTATGTATGTGTGGCAGAGGGAAAGAGAGAGCATGGGCGCAAGAGAGATGACAAATACTGTCAGCATGTGACTTCCTTTTAATTTTTTTTAATTAAATAAAGAGAGTAGGGCACAGTGTTGTGGGGTGGGAAAGGTCCTTTGTGAAAGTTTGTGTGTGATTCTTTTTACGGCATATTCTCCTTTGAACCAGTAACCATTATTTTCCATTGTAGGTATATTTTACAAGACCATGAAATTTTATAGCCTAGAAAGTGGTGTTCAACCCTTAACGTTGACATTTTAGCAGAACTAGAGCTTGGAAAAGTTGTATGTTCAGAATGCCATTCCCAGAGTCCTTCAGAGGGATGGGGAATCTCCTTCAGGACACTATTGCAGATGACTTCCATATTGGAGTTTTATTTGGTACCTCGCATGCTGCCTGTGGTTTGAGTGACTGGGAGGGACTTTTCCAGGCTGGGGTCACTGTCAATCTCTCTAGTACTAACCAATCGTTTCCTCCCGCTGCGGAATTCAAAGAGAGCCCGCCTCTCTGCTGAGTGCTCCTTTCCTTCTCTTTAGTCTGTTGATTTGTTAGTTGTCGATCCATGGTAAGTAATGAAATATTTCTATTCTTTCTTCTACAAATGACTCAGAGTCAGGGTGAGTTATTGAGACCTTAGCTACCAGTTAATGAGAAAGGGGTGGACTATCTTGAGTAGGTAAGTGGAAGGCCCTACAGTCTGAGAAATCTAAGTACAGTAGTTCTATCGCTTCTTTCGAAATGCCTAGGAGATTTTATCTAAAAAGAAACTACTGCACTCACCTGAATTTGGTGGCCCTTCTGCCTCAGGTTCGGTCAGCTTCACCTGATGAAAGGAAGGTTTCCTTACCAACCTTGGCTCCTAACACCAGCCATCCAGTGTTTTTACTGTATACAGCCCAATTTGGCTAAAGCTCCAACGGCAGTGTGACACAGCGGTTAGAGTAGGTAAACCTTTCGACTCCCATCCCAAATGTTTTGGACTACAACACCCAGAATGCCCAGCCCATATTACTAATAAAAAGAACTGTGGGAGCTGTCGCCCAAAATATCTGCGTGCCAAAGGTTCACCATCTTGAACTGGGGTCTCATACACCCAGTTCCGAAACTCACTTGGTAACCTTGGGACTGTTTTAGGTAAAGCTAAAGGTTCCCCTTTACATTTAGTCCAGTCGTGTCTGACTCTAGGGCACGGTGCTCATCCCCGTTTCCAGGCCACAGAGCCAGCGTTTGTCCGAAGACAGTTTCCATGGTCACGTGGCCAGCGTGACTAGACACGGAATGCTGTGTTTACCAAGCACTAAAAATGACTTTTTTGACTTCTTCTTTTTTAAAAAATCAAAATGGCAAGTTTCTGCATAACACTTCAGGCTCTGTATTTTTTTGGGGGTGCTGGTGGTGGAATGAGGGCCGTTGAGACAACTCCTTGGAAGTCCCAAATGCAAAAAATAAAAACAAACAAACAAACAGACCAAAAACCACACCACTTCCTGGAGCAGAATAAAGCGTTTTTTTTTTAAATGAAGCAAATAGAATTATTTTGTTTTATTAAAGGGAGGGGGGAGCTGCAAGTGACCTGCAGGCTTTACTTTCTTCGCTCCTAGTTTAGAGAACAGATGTGTTGCTGGTTTGTTTTTACAAATTCCAATTATTTCCCATTCTTATGGCTCCACATAACTTGGGAGTTTGCCTGTGAATCTTCACCAGAACTTTCAAATGCAAGCAAAGGAGCAAGATCTCCATTTAAGGGGATGAGAGAGGAAAGAAAGAAAGAAAGAAAGAAAGAAAGAAAGAAAGAAAGAAAGAAAGAAAGAAAGAAAGAAAGAAAGAAAGAAAGAAAGAAAGAAAGAAAGAAAGAAGCACAAGGCAAACGGAAGTATTAATATACCTCAATATGTCCCAGGTCCCCTCTTTAATGGGATAATTGGTGCCGCAGTATTCACGACTCTATTAATGGGAGAGTCAACATTCTTATGCAGCCGAGCAGCCGGCAATAGGGAGACAGCCTGCTGCATGTCCCTAAGGAATACCACTCTGTAATTATGTCACCACTTAGCAGCCGAGGAGCCATCAAGGGGCTGAAATGAATCCCCCACCTCAACAGATTGAACTTTTTAAGCCTCTGCCATATCAGCCATCTCTCTGGTTTTTAGGGATTGAGTTTCAGTAAAGTAAAGAGAAGGCCAAGTTCAGAGTGGGACCCTTGACAGGCTTTGGAATATAATAATAATATCAGTTTTACCTACACTTTGGTGGTGTTTTCTAATGGCTGTCCATTTAGCTGAAAATTCAACCCTTGTAGTACATTTTATGCTTCTTACAAGGAACTCTTTGGGGGTTGATGGTGATGATGATAAGAAGAAGATTGACGCTGATATGATAATGATAATTGCAATGATGATTATGGTTTTAAAATCTGACGAACACATGCTAAAATGGTTTGAAAATCTGATGGACATATGCTAAAAATAATTTTTTTCATTGACCATGTTTTTCCTAGTCTTTTATCAACATCTGTTACACTATTATAAAATCTGCTTTATTATAAAACGTTGGTATCGAACTCCCACCCACCCCAACTCTCAAGCAAGTATTGGCACACAACAGACTACACGACACCAATACAGAGATGACATCTTCTAGGTACCCATATGCCAGCACTGTCCACACATCTACTCTGACGACACAATTATAAGACCCAGCAATGTCTCTCACCACATCAGAGACTCATTTGTAGAATCACAGAATAATTAAGTTGGAAAAGAGTCTATAAGGCCATCGTATCCAACCACTGCTCCATGCAGGAACCCAAATCAAAGCAGATCTGACCGATGGTTGTTCAATCTTCTCTTGAATGCCTCCACAGTTGGAGTGTTCACCACCTCCTGAGGTCATTGGATTCATTGTTGTACTGCTCTAATAGTCAGGGCATTTTTCCTGATATTCAGCCAAAACCTTGCTTTCTGTAACTTGAGTCCATTATTATATGCTCTGCATTCTGGGATGATCGTGAACAGATCCTGCCCCACCTCTGCAGGACCACTTTTCAAGCAATTTGAAAAGTGCTATCAGATCTCTCTTCGGTCTTCTCTCAAAATATAGCAGTTAGTCTTTAACATGACATGTTTTTGTCTCTTTTCGAAAAAAATTTCCTTGATAAGTTCACTACCCTTAGCAGAGGTAATTGATTCGGACCCATAATCCTCTAAAACTGTCCAGTACTCCTAATTTTAAGGATCTCTCCTCCAAATTTTGCACATTGCATTTGGGCAAACTGCTGGGCTACGTCCGTGCGTGCCCACACACGTGCACACACGTGGCATCTCAATTACAAGGATAACTCAAGAGCAGCAGGAAGAATTGCCCAGTCTCTGCAGAGGTCAGGAATAATATTTCCTTTCCACATCCTTGCCTGTGAAGATCAGCTAAGAGAGGGTCTCCATCCCTACCACATTATACACTTAAGATATTTTGGACTGTAACTAAATGGTCCCACGTGTGATTTTGTCGCCTTCATTCTCTGGGGTTTAGAAGTTCTCTCTCTCTCTCTCTCTCTCTCTCTCTCTCTCTCTCTCTCTCTCTCTCTCTCTCTCTCTCTCTGGCCACAAAAACCAGAATCCCCCAGCTCACATGAGCTTACTGGTGGTGGATTTTGAAAGTTGTAGTCCAAACATGAAACCTTTCTGAGCTCTGTTGATCCCATCTGCATTATCACCTCTTTTTTTGCTGTCAAGTTAATAAAAGGTAAAGGTTCCCCTTGACAATTTCTGTCCAGTCGTGTTCGACTCTAGGGGGCGGTGCTCATCCCCATTTCCAAGCCACAGAGCCAGCGTTTTTTTGTCCGAAGACAATCTTCCGTGGTCACGTGGCCAGTGCGACTTAGACACGGAACGCTGTTACCTTCCCACCGAGGTGGTCCCTGTTTATCTACTCGCATTTGCATGCTTTCGAACCACTAGGTTGGCAGGAGCTGGGACAAGCAACGGGGGGATCACTCCGTCACGTGGATTCGATCTTACAACTGCTTGGTCTTCTGATCCTGCAGCACAGGCTTCTGCGGTTTAGCCCGCAGCGCCACCACGTCCCTAGAGTCAAGTTAATAGTAATATCTTAAAACAAGAAAGCTGGAAGGAACCCTCTGGACCCTCGAGTCCAGCCCCTGTTAAGGAGGCACAATGAGGAATCAAACTCTCAACTTCTGGCTTCCCAGCCGGAGACCTAAACCACTGATCTGACTTGAATCATTTATAAGGCAACTTCCTATGTTCTTATAAGCACTTATAGGTGGGATATTCATTGGGCTGGACTGCCTCTTTCATTATTCACAGTCTGTCTTTCCCAACCTGATTGTGGATGATGGGCGAGGCGGCAAGACAGAAAACAGATGAGACAACCTAATTTCCTAGTCAGGTATTTCATAATCTTTTCTTCTAAATCACGGGGAGCAGGCAGCAAAAACTGAACACCAAGATGTAGATTCGCTGAAAGAATAGAGGACAGATCAAAGCACTGAGAAATATTGTTTTAATTCCCACATGGAAATATGCATGTATTTTCCATAGCAGGTGAAATATTTGTTTGTTTTAAAATATTTTACCTCGTGTTTCTCCTTAAAAAGGACCCAAGGTGGCTGACATCATGGAACAACAATATTTAAATCAGAAAAGAATGAGTATAAAAAGGCAGCTTATATCATGAAAAGACATTAAAGCTAAAACGAGAAGTATATAAATATTAAAAAGGAACAAAAAAATACCACTCTGAGAGATGGCAAACATAGGTAAAGGTAAAGGTTCCCCTTGACATTGAGTCCAGTCGTGTCCGACTCTAGGGCACGGTGCTCATCCTCATTTCAAAGCCATAGAGTCAGCGTTTCTCCGAAGACAGTTTCCGTGGTCATGTAGCCAGCGCAACTAGACACGAAATGCCTAGTCGTGCTGGCCACGTGGTACTGAGGTGGTACCTATTTATCTCCTCGCATTTTTACATGCTTTCAAACTGCTAAGTTGGCAGGAGCTGGGACAAGTGACGGGTGCTCACTCCGTCATGTGGATTCGATTTTACGATGGCTGGTCTTCTGACCTTACAGCGCCTCATAGCGCTTCGAACACTCTCTGGGCGGTTTACAAGTTATTTATGCAGGCTACACATTGCCCCCTCACCCCAGCGAGCTGCGTACTCATTTTACCGACCTCAGAAGGATAGAAGGCTGAGTCAACCTTGAGCCGGCTACCTGGGATTGAACCCCAGGTCGTGAGCACATTTTTGGCTGCCGTACAGCGGTTTAACCACTGCGCCACAGAGGCTTCTGCAGTTTAACCCGCAGTGCCACTGTATCCGTTATGGTAAACATAAGTGGTACTAAAGACCCGGTCAGAGCCATAATGCATAACAAGCCATCTAAAAACCCCACTCAGGCAGCCAGTCACTGAGGGAAAGCTTGCCTGAAGAGAAAGGTCTTTCACACACACTTGTAATATGCATTTTTGGCATACATTTCCCCCATTGAGTAAAACAGGTCTGAACTTTTGAGCTATACATGTTTTTAGTCATCTTTATTTTTTAAATGCATGCATGATTTTATGCCTGTGAAATGGACCGCAAGGGGTGCGACAGGGCACAATGCAGAGCTGGAATGTGGTTTGTCTTCAAACAAGTCTTCAGAGACATGAAAGAGGCCCTTTCAGCTAGACTCTCAAATCCTCCTTGCAATTCTTTTCCATCGCTACTACCAGCAACCCCAGTCCATAGGAGCAATATTCAAAATTTGAGAGAGCTGGATTCCCAAACTCATTGGGAGAAGGCACAGGATTCTAATCCAGTAATACTTGCATTAGAATGAAGTCTGTTCCATGTCCTGTTCTCATGATCTGAGTAGAGAGGCAAGGTATGTGTTATTTCCAAGGGGTAGCCGTGCTAGCAGCAGAAACTGGCACTCCCCATGTCAGGAGAGAGTGCTAAACCTGCTGCGGATTGCCATCCGAACTTTGAGATGTTGGGCCCTATTTGGAGGAGTTTGGATGAAAACTTGAAGTGGAGTCACTGACCCACTGGCATTGAGGCTACATATTGACTGATTGATTACATATGCCTCTAAATCTGTCTGTTGTGTGCAAAACCCAGAAAAACTCTTATGGCATAAAGATGGACAAGTTTCGAGGCTGAAAGACAAACATTTTCATTGCTCATAATCTTTCGTAGCCATTACTCCTCTTAGCACTGACCACAATTGACCATATATGCCTTTCTCTTTTCTTGTCCAATTAAACATATATGGAAGTTATGGCTTCCATGGCGGTAGGAACCATAACTTCCCTATTGCAGAACATTGCAGATTGAATCCCCACGATTAACAAGTAAATCAGAGAGACATAGAAGGATGGAGTTGGAAGGGGGCTACAAGGCCATTGAGTCCAATCTCCCACGCAATGCAGGAATCCAAGTCAAAACAGATCTGACAGAGGGTTGTCCAGTTTTCTCTTGAAGACCTCTAAGCTAAGGGAAAATCCTGCCCTCAATATGGAGGACTGCTGCTTGTCCATGTCAACGGTGTTAGGCTAGATGAAACACAGGGCTTTGTCAGCAGAAGACAGCATCCCAAAACTGAGGGCAAACTGTAAATTGAAATCTGTGTAGGCCACCTGTGAGCAGATATAAAATCCCGAAGTGACATAAATGTTTCTCTGAACTATAAAGAACATGGTCTTTATTTTCCACATTCTCTTCTGACAAAGAACCAGGGGAGAAAACTCTTGGCCCTAGGTCAGGATGTGGAAGAGCGGAGAAGAAAGACTTTATTTTCTAAGGTTATCTTTGGAATAATCAGAGGTGGAGGGGGAAATGACTCTTAATGAGAAGTCCTTTGGTGCACCAATGACATTCCCCCAAAACATAGAACAAGTTAATAAAGAGTGGAATACTATATTCATGTTTAACTTTACAATTAAGCAGGGACCAATACCCCACATGAAACATTACTCAATGGCGCTGTAAAAATATAACCTCTCGAGTCCTCAAGGGCTTTTCACCCTTTGATGCTTGATGTACATTAGACACGTTCCCATCAGGTGCCTCCAGTTTCCCTGTTCTTTGAGCCCTGTTTATTTAGGCATGATGGAGAATGTATTAAGGGTTGATGGGGGCAGATGATAGCAATGGAGCTCATCCAGTCAGTTGATCCATATATAATTTGCCCCAGTGTGGTGGGATAGTCCAACCTGCCAAATGTGTCTCAAGTGAGACTAATTTTTGAACGATGTGACTCAGAGTTTGGCCATTATAATTGTTCTGTAGCCAAGCCCACAGATGGGCCATTCTATCTGCAGAGGACATCTTTGTTGGGTTTCCCACACTTTGTAGTCTACTGTCAACCTTAGCGATACAAAGAATAATACACTGTGGTGGGTCCATTATCATGTGTGATTTCCATCTGCAGAAGAAACATTGAGGGCACACGCTTTGAGACACAGAATCACAGACTTGGAAGGGTACAGAATCATCTAGTCCAGTGGTTCCTGACCTTGGGTCTCCAGATGTTCTTGGACTAGAACTCCCCAAAGCCTTCACCACTAGCTGGCCTGGCCAGGATTTCTGGGAGTTGTAGTACAAGAACATCTGGGGACCCAAGGCAGGGAACCACTGGTCTAGTCAAACTTCCTCCCAATGGAGGAAGTTCACAAATAAAGCATCCCAGGTAAATGGCCATCTCGTCCCTGTTCCAGTGAAGGGATGGAGTTCCTCATAGGTAAAGGTAAAGGTTCCCCTTGACATTGAGTCCAGTCGTGTCTGACTCTAGGGTGTGATGTTCGTTCCCATCTCCAAGCCGTAGAGCCAGCATTTGTCCAAAGATTGTTTCCGTGGTCACGTGGACACGGAATGCCGACTAGACACGGAACACCATGACCTTCCCACCGAGGTGGTACCTATTTATCAACTCACATTTTTACATGCTTTCAAACTGCTAGGTTGGCAGGAGCTGGGACAAGTGACGGGAGCTCACTCCATCGCATGGATTTGATCTTACGACTGCTGGTCTTCTGACCTTGCAGTTCCCCATAGCTCAAGGCTATCCACTGTAGAGCAACCCTTTCTCTCAATAATGTCTTCCTAATGTTTGGTTGGAATTATTTCATTGTATTTAAAGTATTTTTACCCCACCTTTCTCCTAAGACAGGAGCTAAAATGGCTTTAAAACTAGAGATGAGTATGAAGCAGAGAGCACAGCACCATAGGTGGTGCTGAGTTCCATCTCTCCCCCCCTCCCAGGCCAACTGGACCACTTACCAAGTTCTAGATGCTTCTGGGGCCATTCTTTCTCAGTAGTGCTTCAATCTGGGCAGGAGCCTAGCCAGCCATTCCCCACCTCCCCAGGCAGCCAACCACTCGTCGGCCATGCAAGGAGATTCCCTGTCCCACCTCCTTGCCAGAGAGGTTGGCTGCCTGAAGAGGCAGGAAAAGGCTAGCTGGGCTCCTGCCTGGATTGGAGCACCACTGCCGAACAAGGACCCCAGCAGCATACAAAGCCTAGCCTAGGAGGAGGGAGATGGAACTCAGCACGACTTGTTGTGCTGTGCTTCATACAAAGTTGTGCAAAGCACAAATCACCCACCTCCACTTAAAACACATTAAAGCTAAAAACAGTGAATTATTCAAATATTAAATGAATTAATAACATTATTAATAGCCTTCTAGAAGAACGTTCTTTTCTGTAACCTGAACACACTGGTTTTGATCCTACACTCTGGAGATCAATGAACAACCTCACGGTGTCTTCCATGTGACAACCCTTCAAATATTTGTGGAAGACTATCATGGTTGATTGGCAAGAAGGATGAAAGCAAGCCATCCACTGCTTCAAGTGCTTCAAACATTAGTCATCCGACTTTTGAGCAACTGTACCATTTTATGCAAAAATCATCCAGTTCTGTGCAGAAATGGTCCAGATACAGTATGTGCAGTTTCTTATTAAAATTTTGAAAAAAAAAAATCCAACACCAGTTTTACTGCATAGCACACAATCATGGACTTTAAAATAAGGTGCAAGCATGTCAATATGGATATATTACACAATATTAAAATATATTTGTTTGAGAAGGTGCTAAATATTCTGCTAAAAGTTACACCAGCTGAAATGACAACAGGATTGGGCCATGGCTGTGATTTGTACATGAACTATTCAATTTTATTTACAGTATTTGCTTTTAAAAAGTTCTACATTAAAAACAACACAAGCAAACTGATGCACAGAAAGGTTTTTTTTAAAGCCGAAAACATTAACAAAATATTATTAAAGAAAAATATTCTGCATACGTGATCGTGGATTATAGTTTGAATTTATGTTCAAACAAATTCCGAGTCACCAAGCTCATCCCAGCATCATCTCCATCCTCCTGAAGTTCTCTCTTGGAAGAACTACGATGCCACAGGATAGAATGTTCTCAGAGGACCAGATGCCCGGTCTTATCAAACCGAGAAAAGTTCTCCAAGTGTGTACAAGAAGCTCAGGGGAAAATGAAGTGGAGATAGGGACTTGACAGTTGTCCTGGTATCAAAGAGATAGAATTTGTCCCCCTTTGTGGATACCTCAATGGTTCAGGCAGTTAGGGGTTGGGAGTTCAATTCCTGACTGCGCATCCTGGGAGAAGAGCCACCCTGTGAGGCCATGGGCAAGCTACCTAGAAGACTCTGAAAAAGGGCCACCATAAGTCAGAATTGACTTGATGGCATGTGATAATTATTTATGCAGGACTCTGTTTAAATAGGGGAGCTCCACCAAGCTTCTTCATGGTGGTCTTGTCACTTCTGCATCCTCAAAGTCACCTTAAATTGAGATGCCTATCAATACCGGCTGTGCAAGAGAAGGCACCCTCTCTTAGTTGAACAACTTTCATCTCCACTCATTTGACCTCTTAAGGCCTTAATCTCACGTATAGCTGTAAGTAGGGGAGAGTTCCTAAGAAGGTAGCTGTGTCTCTCTCCCCCCCTCCTTTTCCCCCTTCTTTCTTTCTACGGCAAAGACGATCCAGGGTGTTTGAAAAATTTGAGAATTCCTACCCAAGCTAATCCTTTTAAACCTAGCTATGCTTATTAGCTTTCTTTGAACTGATAAGGCTTAAAGAGATGTGTCATTGGAAGAAGTGAAGTCAATTTTAACCGCAAAGAAGGCTACAAAACAGAAGGATACAGAAGGTGAAATGTGGCATGTGATGAAATGGCGGCAATACATATGTTTTAAATCTCCTCTAAAACTACATTGTGGGAATGACAGAAATTACCAGTGAGCCGTTATGGTTTTAGGAGTTATAGGCATCAGCCTATTTAGCGGTGCTAAGCGGGCGCTTGATTCCCTTGCTGTCTCTCAAGGCATTTCCGATGGCATGGCAGCCATCCTTACGTCCGCCGGTACTTTTTGACAGGAGCCTTGAATCCATCAGCCCTTGGCTTGAAATGTAAAGATAGGAGGGTGGTTCAGGGGACCTTCTTATCCATCTCTAAGGGTGGAGGAGAGGGGGTTTCTTAAACCCTTTGAATTCAAATGGCAAATTTTTAATTGAGCCCTTGCAGATCCCTTAGGATTCGTCCAACTCATCTGCCTCTCTAATTAATGCAGATGCTGAGGAACAATGTGTCATCTTCGTTGCGTCGTCAGGGTGGTGAGCCTCCAGAATATGCCAGCTGCAACCAGGCATCTCGTAATGTGGCACTATTTGCAGCCCGCGTCGACAGCGTTGACAGACAGATTTCATTAAAATATCAGTAGTACGTTTAGAGCAGAGAGAACCTTACTGGATAGCCTCTAAAATGCTGTTGTGGAGGGTTGACGTTGACTTTTTCTCTTCAGATCCTTATCTTCTCACTGTAATGTTTCCAAATAGGATCTTCTGAATGTTGGGTTTCAGAGAAAGTTTCTTCAAGGAGTTCTGTTAAGAGAGAGAGAGAGAGAGAGAAAGAGAGAGAGAGAGAGAGAGAGAGAGAGAGAGAGAGAGAGAGAGAGAGAACCATCTAAATAGATATATAAATCCCCTCTATTTAGCACTGGCTAGGCCTCATTTCTCTTGCCAACATAGCAGTTCGAAAGCATGTAAAAATGCGAGTAGCTTCCACTACACAGCTTCCACTATAGTGGGAAGGTCACGGCGTTCCGTGTCTAGTCCCGCTGGCCACATGACCACGGAAACTGTCAACGGACAAACGCTGGCTCTACGGCTTGGAGACGGGGATGAGCACCACCCCCTAGAGTCGCACACGACTAGACTAAACGTCAAGGGGAACCTTTACCTTTACCTAGGCCTCATTTAGAGTACCGTGTCCAGTTCTGGACTCTGCACTTTGAGACAGACGTCAATGAACTGGGATAAATTCAGAGGGCAAGAAGGATGATCAGGGGACTGGAAACCAAGTCCTATGAAGAAAACCTGAGGGGAAAACCTGGGTATGTTTAGCCTTGAGAAAAGAAGGCTGAGGGGGAAAATGATAGTATTCAAATACTCAATAGGTAGTCATACAGAGGAAGGGCAGGATCTCTTTTCAATTCACCTCAGAGTGCAGGACATGTAATAATGGGCTCAAGCTACAGGAAGCCAGATTTTAGCTGACTATCAGAGAAAACATCTTAACTGTTAGAGCAGTATGACAATGGAAGCAATGATCTTGGGAGGTAGTGAGCACTCCAAAACTGGAGGCATTCAAGAGAAAACTGGACAAAGCAAAGCAAAGTGCGCTGCTTATACATCGAACCATAGCACCCAAGGCACTTTCAGAATGGAAATCGGAGTCAACCTTGAGCTGCCTGGCTGAGCTCTTTGGGACAGAACTCAGTTTGCAAGCAGAGTCTTGACTGAAATGCTGCAGTTCTAAGCACTGCTCCACGAGAGGGGGGAAAAACAAAAACAGAATTCAAAGATAAATTCACCCATGAAGGAACATCACTCTACTATGTTGCTGGAGGTACTGGAAGCCCCCATCCTAAGAACTTCTGAGAAACCCATGTGATTCCAAAGTGGGTGATGGATTTTTCGGCGGCTATTCAAATAGCTCATGTAGGTAAAGGTAAAGGTAAAGGTTCCCCTTGACAATTTTTGTCCAGTCGTGTTTGACTCTAGGGGGTGGTGCTCATCCCCGTTTCCAAGCCACAGAGCCAGCGTTTTGTCCGAAGACAATCTTCCGTGGTCACATGGCCAGTGCAACTTAGACACGGAACGCTGTTACCTTCCCACCGAGGTGGTACCTATTTATCTACTCGCATTTGCATGCTTTCGAACTGCTAGGTTGGCGGTAGCTGGGACAAGCGACAGGAGCTCACTCCGTCGCGTGGATTCAATCTTATGACTGCTGGTCTTCTGACCCTGCAGCACAGGCTTCTGTGGTTTAGCCCACAGTGCCACCATGTCCCTACCCATGTAGCTCATGTAGACCCACCAACAAATGTCCAGAGTACGTTGTTGTTCTGTGCTGTGAAGTCAGAACTGACTTAACAGTGACCCTAATAGGACTTTCAACATAAGTGAAATATTAAGGAGTGGTTTTACTGTTCCACACTCCCAGTGAGTTTCCATGGCTGAGCAGAGATTTGAACCCAGGCCTCCTGAGTCCATCACTCCATCCACTACACCACACTGAGTATCCTATTTTAGAGTACAATTGAGCCCAAACACCCACTGTTAATAATCACTTTCTCCTCCTCAAACTGCTGTTCTCATCCCTTGATACTTGTCACCAAAAGCAGTCAAAATCTTTTGTCTATAAAATGTGTGGTGACGGAAGCCTAATATTTCGAAGGAAGGAAGGAAGGAAGGAAGGAAGGAAGGAAGGAAGGAAGGAAGGAAGGAAGGAAGGAAGGAAGGAAGGAAGGAAGGAAGGAAGGAAGGAAGGAAGGAGATGGAAAATGGAAGAAAGAAGGGAGGGAGGGAGGAGAAGATGGAAAAGGAGGGAAAGAAGGAATGAAGGAAGGAAAGAGATGAAAAATGGAAGAAGGAGGAAGGAGATGGAAAATGGAGGAAGGAAGGAAGGAAGGAAGGAAGGAAGGAAGGAAGGAAGGAAGGAAGGAAGGAAGGAAGGAAGGAAGGAAGGAAGGAAGGAAGGAAGGAAGGAAGGCTTCCTGATCACAGATAAAGGAATAACAGGAAACTTTGGGAAAAGTTTGAATGAATGCAAAGGAATGATTCCCACGTGTCTAAGATATGAAGATATGTAGACAGGTTATTTTTGTGTGCCTTCTTTAGCTTTACATATATAGCAAACTTGGTTTTCCGAAAACAAAAACAAACACAAAACCCTCATTATGGACTTGAAATCCACCCTTGACAAATAGCTTGCTCAAGTTTTGGACTTCATTTTACCTCTTTGCCTCAGTTCATCAGGAGAGTACAAAGCTCAGAGGTATCTTGAAATTTATTTTTTCAAAAAGAGCCCGAATAGGAGCGCAGAAAACTCTAGGCTCCTGCCGCCAGGGCTGAGATTGGCTCTCGGTGCATGTGGATTTTAGATGCAATTACAAGGGAGAAAGAAGGAAGCCAAGCAAAACAGGCAGGGACGCTAATACTCTATCTGTCGGTCACAAAGATGAGCTTCTCATTCTGGGCTTTCACCAAATTAACACATCAGTGACTTTTGCATAACTCGGGACTTTTAATTCACAGCTCGACAAACCATAAACAAGAAAGCCAAGCTACATTTCCCTTCTCCTCCCCCACCTCACTGATTTTTCTGCAAATGCTTCTTTTTTTTTTTTTTAAAGACATTCTATCAAGTCAAACGTGAGGGCCTGTGAGAGGATTAAACGATGCATTTGATGCATTTCCACAGACATGATGGTCCACAAGCTTGCAATGGTTCCATTTTCAATCTACATCTGGACTATGGAGAACTGGTTCCTTCATTCAACGCTGGATTGAGATAAGTCGTACAACCGGATGGAAGATTTAGTCCCTTGAAGAATCCCAAAGGTCTTGTAGCTTTATGGATCATGTTACCCATGTGTAAATGTTGTGATAGGTTTATGTTCCTTATTAACGTTTGACGTTTCCCGTGAATATTTTACAGAAGGCTGCACAATATGTGATGAACTGGATATAACCCACCTTCTATCTACAGTCTACCAGGAGTTTGATCTCTGCCTTTCAGTGTCTGCTTTGGACATTGACTTTAAGAGAGGTCAACAAATTCCAGAAAGAACACAATATTTCAAGGAAAGAATATATTCCAGATTGATTGTTGTGGGTTTTTCGAGCTCTTTGGCCGTTTTCTGAAGGATGTTCTTCCTAAGTTTCCCCAGTCTCTGTGGCAAGCATCTTCAGAGGACAGGAGTCAGAACTCTGTCTGTGCTCTGGTGCAGTCTGTTTGGATAGTTGAGTATTTATAGCTGTGGGATCAGCTTTTGTCCTTTTCAGGAGATGGGTGATTGTGGTGATCAGTGTGTTTTTGGTTGTGGTTGTATTGTTGTAATAAGAGGGAGATATGATCTGTCACTGTGATTGATGCGTGTTGTTAGCTGGTCTTTTGTGTGCAGTGATCACCCGTCCTTGTAGCTGGGTAGAGTTTGTTGACCTTTTGTAGGCTGTATTTTTCAGTGCTGGGAGCCAGGCTTTGTTGAGTTTTAAACTTTCTTCTTTTTTGTTTAAGGTCTGCTGGTATTTATGGATTTCAATGGCTTCCCTGTGCAGTCTAACATAATGATTGCTGGTGTTGTCCAGTACTTCAGTATTTTTTAAATAGAATTTCATGTCCATCTTGTTTCAGGGCATGTTCAGCTACTGCTGACTTTCTGGTTGTTTTAGTGTGCGCTGTCTCTCATGTTCTTTGATTCTGGTGTGGATGCTTCGTTTTGTGGTTCCAATATATACCTGACCACAACGGCAAGGTATCCGGTATACTCCTGCAGTGGTGAGGGGGTCCCTTTTCTCTGTTGCTGACCATAACATTTGTTGTATTTTTGTGGTGGGCCTGAATACTGTTTGTAGGTTGTGTTTCCCCCCCAAAAAAAGTTTCCCCATGCGGTCCGTGACACCTTTGATGTATGGCAGAAATACTTTACTTGTGGGTGGCTTTTTTTCCTTTTCTGTTTGGTTTGTTTTCTTGGTTTGATGGCTCTTGTGATTTCATTCTTGGAATAGCCATTTGCCTGTCGGCCCCAATTCAGATGGTTGAGTTTGGTGCTGAGAAATTGAGCAGAATTGCCTACACACCATCTAGAGCAATATACGTATCTGTTTCCAAACCTGGGGTTCATGATCCTCAAGGGGGCCACAAAGGGATCATAGGTCACCTTGTATGTGTTGTATCCCTTGTTAAATATTTTCTTTCTTGATCTTTTAGATCAATTTGGGGTCAATTTTGGAACCCCAGGGGTTGTACATGGCCTACAGGCTGCATGTTCCCTAACCAGATTTAGACTCTCTGGATTTGAGGAGGCATCTGGATAAGCAATTTTCATGCCCTCTGATTCCCGTCCTCCAGGTATGGTTGGAAAAAGAAATCCTCTTTTCGTCCTCAAAATAGTCTTATTCCATGCAAAATTAGTGTCCTTTTCCCTTGGAGAAGCAAAACAGACAAACAGCATGCATTTTTTTTTAAAAAAAGCTTATTTTTAAAAAATATGTGAATAACCTTTCTAATGCTTCTAATAAGATCCATGGAACAAAGTGTCAGCCACTGCCATTTCTGCAGCGTTTCTTTTATTTGCGGAAAAGTTCTGTTTTCGTTTTTTGCATAATTTTGCACTCACATGAAAGTTTCATCTTCTTTTCTCAGAAATACAAAATACTTTACCATCTCCTGGGATAAGCAGTCTAATTATGGGTTCCTTATAGAGATGAGGAAAAAAATGGTCCATTCCAGATCATGCCAGTTCGTAAAGGCAGCAACACAGGATACCAGCCAAACCATTTCTGATTGGCTGCTATCATCTCCAGTTATCCCCTCCAGCATGAAACTAATACAAGTTACATTGATCAGTTAAATACATCCTATACATTGATGAACGTCTAAAACAAAGTTGAGGAGTCTAAGTTCAGGTTAGTATTACTTCCATTATAAAGCAAAAGGATAGTCCATTATTGAAGTTGACATAGTATGTATATAACCTCCTAACAATGATGCAGGTGTCCCATTCAACATCACTCCCTCACAACAGAAGTCATGCAGTCATGCTTGTTGCTCCAAGTCAAGAAGGTGATGTGGGACTTGGTTGACCATGACTTGAACCTCGTGTAGTAGGTGACCTCATCAGAAGAGATACATGTTAGGTTATCGTGTGATCTAGCTGGTGAAAAGAATGGAAAGCAAATATTCTGTTCATCAAGAGAGCTGGATATGGGGGATCAAGATCCATGGAACATATCAAATAACAATGGAAATGTTGCTATCCTAGAGTCCTAACATAATATAGTGGCTTGTGAGAATAGTAATACAGTATGCACAATTCCATTATGCAGTGCAGCTGGCTGCATAATGAAATGGTCATCTGACTGATGAAATGATCAGGTTAATTTTCAGGTTGCAGCAAGTTGCACTTTTAGATGTTACTTGCTCAAGGCGGGGGGGGGGATACACGAAATAAATTGGTGCAGTGAGAAAATTCTTTGCCTATAACCAACAGACTGATGAACTGGAACCATCTTGTGGCTTATTTATCCAGAGAAATGAGTTTGGGGTTCTTATAACAGAAGGAGAAACATCCTGGATCAAACCAAAGGTCCATCTTGTCCAGTATTTTACCCACACAGTGGCCAACCAGTTACATATGGGAAGTTCACAAGCAGACAGGAGTAAAAATACACACTTTCACTTATGCTGGCCAGTGGCTGATGAAGAAAGGGATACAGTACTGCTTCTAATACTGGTGGAATCATAAAATCAATTCCCGTAGAACCCCTGTCCAAAGGGGTCAGAGATCAGTGGTCAATTGCATATATTACATGTTCTACCTTACCATTGTCATGCAGAGGACTGGAAAGGGTAAGTGAGGGCCTTCCCAATCCATTCCATTCATAGAGATAGCATACTCACTCAACAGTCTCAATTAGGGAGTTTTCAAGAAGGAAAAATAAATCTTTGGTTGAAGCTCTTTGTGATGTCCTCAAAGCTTCTGGAACTTTTTCTCATGCAAGAACTTCTGTGTTCACTTAGAACTTTGGTGTCATGAATAAACGCGTGACACTTCTACTTCTCTCTGGCTATTAGTAGCCATGAAGATGTTCACAAAGAAGCAGGAGATCCTTGTGGAATTCTACGCATCTTACCGTGTGCAGGTTCTCAAACAGAGATGGATACGAACCATGCTTTGGTGCTTGGGTGCAGTTTAGTGAATCGGGCCAACAAGTGTTTCACGCCCCCCCCCCCCGATTTCCCTCCCCGCTTCCTCCCATGGGTGCCCACTCAAAGGCAGCACTCTGGGCTTCCTTGCCCTGCTTCTTGAGTGGGTGCCTGAGGCAAGAGGCAGGGCAGGCAATCTTAGGGGTTCGTGCAACACCCGTGGGCCTGATCTGCCCAATGGCACCAAAGCGCCAAATCACAGTTCAGGCCTATCTCTACTCTCAGATAGACTGCTGCATATCGCACCTCAAATAATACACAAGTTATAGGTGAAGCTTTTGCTTGGGAAAACTCTATAACAGCATAGATCAGTGATGGTGAACCTATGGCACGCATGCCGCAGCTGGCATGTGGAGCCCTTTCTTCTGGCACGCAAGCCGTAGGTCGCTACTCCCCCTGCCCCCCCCACACCCCTGTGCAGCCAAACTTCATGAGGCAGCTGCAGCCAGGATTCCCCCTTGCACCGCCACTTCCGGATCCTCCAGGTCCGTCGCCATGATTCCCCCTTAAACTGCCAATTCTGTTTCCAGGTCCTCTGGGTCCGTCGCCATGATTCCCCCTTAAACCACCACTTCTGGTTTCGGTCTTCCGTGCCCGTGTCTGTCGCCGCCGGTATCGCGGTGGCAGCACAGCAACACCATTGGCATAGATCACCAATCAGCATTCACTGACAGCTAATCCAATTCCAGGCACAATTCAATGTGCCAGTTCTAAGCTATAAAACTCTAAATGGCTTGGGTTGACGCTTTCTCAAAGATTGCATCTGTCTTTATGAGCCTGCCCAGCTGTTGAGATTATCAGGTCCCACCATAATCTCTTGGTCCCACCACCTTCACAGGTCTGATTGGTGGGGACACAGGAGAGGGCCTTCTCTGTGGCTGCTCCCGGACTTAGGAACTCCCTCCCACAGAAGGCCAGGCTGGCCCCATCTTCGCTGTCCTTCTGTAAGCAGCCAAAGAATTTTCTCTCCAGACAGGCTTTTTCTTAGTGACTGTTTATGAGACAATAAATAGGATGGTTTATATTTTATTGCTTCTAAATCTGTTTTTGCAACACTTTTACCTAACATTTTTGATATAATGTCATTAATTTTTCTTTACTAATTGAATATTGCAGTTTTTAGCTTTTAATATTGTGTTTTTTAATGGTGCAAGCCATTTTTATTGTCAGGTAACCTTACTTTTATGTTTGAAAAAGTGGACATGGTCCACAAGAGCTCACATTAAAATGTACCAGTTAGTCTTTAAGGTGCCACAACATTTTTGTCTTCTTTAATTTTAATTGTTCTTTTGTTTTTCTTTCTTTTGGGGGAGCTCACTGCCCAAGAAGTGAGAAACTGTTAAGTTCTTAGGGTGCTCTCTAAATGACTAAGATTATTCATGTGATGAATATGGGTGACATAGCCCAATAGGCTCCTTTTGCTTTGATGATTTCTGTGTATAGATAAACCTGATTGGTTACAGCATGCTGTGATGCCATCTGATTGAATAAATGCTCCTTGATTGGCTAGGCTTACTTTATAAGGATTGGGACAGAGGGGGGAAATGGCTGTCAAAAGCAGCCATTTTCCTGCCCCTTCAGAACTAGTAGTTTTGAACAATTGGCAATAGTGACCAAAAGGGCATAATTATACCAGGGGTTAAGTAGAGAAAGAAATAGTTCACCCTTGCCAGACATAAATGTTAAAACCACAAGAGTATACAGTTCAGTACAGTGGTGCCTCGCTTAACGATTGCCTCATTAAACAACAAAACTGCTATACGATGACTGTTTTGCAATCGCTTTTGTGATTGCAAAATGATGTTTTAATAGGCAAAATCCGCTTTGCGATGATCGGTTCCCTGCTTCAGGAACAGATTCTTCGCATTACGACGTTTTTAAAACAACTGATCAGCAGCTTCAAAATTGCCGCCTGATGTGTAAAATGGCTCTCCGCTGTGTTTTTGGATGGATTCTTCACTATACAGGCACCGAAAATGGCTGCCCCATGGAGGATCTTTGCTGAGTTTTCAGCCCATTGGAACGCATTGAATGGGTTTTCAATGCGTTTCAATGAGATTTTTTATTTTGCTTAACGCGGATTTCGTTCTACAGTGATTTTGCTGGAACAGATTATCCTCGTTAAGCGAGGCACCACTGTATATATCTTTTCCCCACTTACCTTTTAAAGGGAAAGGCTTCTGTCAGAATCTTTCATGTGGATGTTGTGTTGTTGTAAGGCCATCAACATATTTGACAAAGTTTTCCATTGATACAGGGGTCACTATATGAAGTATAAGCAGTGGCTCCCAACCTTGGGTCCCCAGATGTTCTTGAACTAAAACTCTGAGAAGCTTTCACCACTAGCTATGTTGGCCAAGATTTCTGGGAGCTGTAGTCCAAGAACATCTGGGGACCCAACATTGGAAACTGTAAATCCATAGACTTCAATATATTAATTACAAAGTGTTATTTTGTTTTCTTTTTGTTTGTTTGATTTTGTTGTTGTTGTTGTTGCTATTTAAAGCTCATCTGAATCAGTGGCCGGAAAACTTACTGCCTATTCACAGATTTCCCTAATCAGCATGGCTAGATGCCATGTGGGTGGACATTTTTGGGAGCTGCAGTGACATCAATTAGTTTTTGGACCATGTTACTTGTCAGAGCATCTTTTCCAACCCACCAGATCCCACAAGTCATCTACAAGAGGCTGGATCCTGTTCACGCCTGGCTCCTTCCCTGCCGATGTTTAAGTAGCAACTCAAAACATGGCTTTTTGGGGAGGCCTTCCACTCCTGACTGTGTGCCTCTTGTCCTGGCATTATAGGGCAAATGGCCTCTGGTGCCATTTGGTTTTATGATGTTAATTGTTTAAATTGTTATTGCTTTATTTGTGTACTTTGCATGTGTTTATTTTCTTGTAAGCCACCCAAATACTGCATTGCATTAATAGGGCAGTAAGTAAATCAAATCAAATCAAATCAAATCAATCAATCAGTCAGTCAGTAAGTCAGTCAATAAATGGTCAAAATAAACATCACCTTATCCGGACCTGGTGGCGCTGCGGGCTAAACCGCAGAAGCCTGTGCTGCAGGATCAGAAGGCCAAGCAGTCGTAAGATCGAATCCACGCGACGGAGTGAGCTTCTGTTGCTTGTCCCAGCTCCCGCTAACCTAGCGGTTCAAAAGCATGCAAAAAGCGAGTAGATAAATAGGGACCACCTCAGTGGGAAGGTAACAGCGTTCCGTGTCTAAGTCGCACTGGCCATGTGACCACGGAAGATTGTCTTTGGACAAACGCTGGCTCTATGGCTTGGAAACGGGGATGAGCACCGCCCCCTAGAGTCAAACACGACTGGACAAAAATTGTCAAGGGGAACCTTTACCTTTACCTTTACTTATCCGGAATGATCAATAGTGCTAACATAATTGATTCTGCTTAGGTGAAGGCCAAATTTTTCTTCTTCTTCTTCTTCTAAGATTTGCTGTATGTACTTGAACAAATATTAAGCTCAAAGCACTTTTTAAATCTTAGTCTCTTTCTTTCTAAGCTTCGAGGGTCATTGAGAGAATTTGTTCCCACAGTTCTATTTCACTAATGAAGTCATCCAAGCTATCCAGAGAGTGGCACCATGAACTCCCCCTCCTTCGAGGGATGCTAACTTTTAAAGGTAACCTGATAACAAGTTTTGGACAGAGGGACAAAGCCCACTCTATGTGTAGCCCACGCACACAGGAGGATGACAAACAAAGATGCTATAGAATGGAGAAAGAGAATTCCCTATGGGGAGAGTGTAAAACAATCCCGGCTGCCTTTTCCTCTGCTCCGTGCTGTACGGTCTTGGCTTCTAGTCCAGCCTTCTCTACTTTTCTCCCCCACTTTTTTTTAGAGCAAAGAAAGAGATTTGTTTTGTAACATGGGGAATGAAAGAAAACAGGAGAGCGAGCAAATAAATGCAGTTACTCATCCTCACCCCATCCCAGTTTTCTCATGCAATCAAAAGTATGGGTCTTCCCCTCGGTGTTGTAAGACATACTTTCTCTTGTCCTGAGTATCTTGACACAGGATACTTCAAGAAATGGCTCATGAAACATTTATTTCCTCTCCTTAGTTGTGTGTCCTCAAATGAATGCCATTCTCTGTTTCGCTCCCTCCGCTGAACGCTTCTGCCCTTCCTTTTCATCCCACATTTCGGGGACTGAAAGAAAAATGGAAGATGTCTAATGACGGCAAAGAGCTGAGCCAATGAATCACTCTGAGTAAGACTTGTATTTCAACCAAGCTGGATGATTTCTGAACATATCTTCTGCTAAGTAAGTAAAGGTAAAGCTGGTAGGATAGCTCAGCGGTTTAGGTCTCTGACTGTAGAGCCAAAGGTTGGGAGTTCAGTTCCCCCACTGGGCCTCCTGGGAGAAGAACCAGCCCGGGTAGCCTTGGGCAAGCTGCACGATCCCAAGATACCCCCAGAAGAAGGGAATGGAAAACCACTTCTGAGTACTCTGTGCCTAGAAAACCCTGGAAAGAGTTGCCATAAGTCAGAATTGACTTCGTGGTACACCAGGGGTCTCAAACATGCAGCCTGGGGGCCATTTGTGCCCCCCCAGATGATAGTTTGTGGCCCTCGCCTTGCCTGCCCCCCCAAAGTGCGCACATATCCTCTGCTGTCAAGAGTAAAAAAAAGCCTTGCCTCGCTCGCCAGCTCTCCCCCAAGACAGCACCTCTTGCACCCTCCATCCAGAACTGCAGCCTGCCAGCCAGCCCACCTGTCTGTCGGCTAAGGAAACTCCTGGGCGGCTTCCTCGGGCTCTTGCTCCACTTGGCGGAAAATCTGATGCAGCCCAGCCTCACCCAGACTTTGCCTCTAGCGGCCCCCAGGTAAATTGAGTTTGAGACCCCTGTGGTAAACCCTTGGTTATTATTATTTTCATTTATTTGCACACAGCTACAAGTTTTCCAATCTAACAAAAGCCAAGGTGAACACCACCAAGTCTATATGGCGGCTGCTTCTGTATTGATGATTAATTCACAGACTAAACACTCCTTAAGGCCACTTTTTTTTTTTTTGGTCATTGTGCAAAGACAGGGGAGTGTTTCCTGTGTGCAACATACCAAAAGGACAGAATGTTTCCCAATGGGTTGTCCATAAATCCTACACAGATCCCTATAAAGGAACACTGTCAGCAACGATTTGTTTAACTCCTGTTGTAAGGTCATGCTTCCTCAACTCATTTGTACTTCCCACAGTATTTATGGCACCGCCTCGGTTGGAATTACACCATGATTTATGGGGTATGGTCACCACTTGTTTTTCCTTTTCTTTCTGAATCCTCTAGAGAGGCATTCCCAAATGTAAGAATGTTTTAATGGGGATAAAATAATATGAGGACATAGGGTGTGTATCCTAGTCCTCTGAAGGACAGATCTAGGTAGAAGTGGATGCCCATCTTTAGTTTGCTTCGGGAGAAACCCATGCATTTAAAATGACGAGATTACGTGCCGTCAACTATCTTTCAAGTTATGGTGACTAGAGATGGGCATGTTTCGCCCTGGTTCATCCTCCCCACCTCCTCTGGCTCAAACAGCCACTCACCAGGCCCAGCTTGCTTGCTTGCTTTTCCCACCTCCTGGGCTAATCTCCCAGTTAGGGGCAAGAGCACAGACTTCTCTGCCCCGCCCTTTTGTTTGAGTGGCAGATCAGCCGAGAAGGCGGGGCAGAGAAGCCTGAGCTGTTGCTGGTACTGGAAGATCAGTCGAGGAGGTGCAGGAAGTTAGGATGCTGGGCCTGATGAGTGGCTGATGGAGCCAGAGGAGGTGGGGGAGAGGAGCAGCAGCACCTGTTCTACTGCCTTTACAAACTGGGGCAAAGTGGTTCAGGCCCATCTCTAATGGCGACCCTATGGATTTGTGACCTCCGAAAGGTCCTATCATTAACCACCTTGCCACAGGTCTTGGAAACGTGAGACCACCGTTTCCTTCATTGAGGCAATTCATCTTAAGGTCCAATTTTTCTCCTGCCTTCTACTTTTCTCAGCATTATCGCCATTCCTGGTGAGTCTTGTCTTGTCTTCTCATAATATATCCAAACTATGATGGATATGAAGATCCCCCACCCCCCAGTCTTAGACTCAGGCAGTGCGATGTGTCTAAATAAGCCAAGTGCGCTCACTGGTAGATGGCATTCAGGATGCCAGCCTGTACTTGTGAAGCAGTAGCTTTTGATCCAGGTCACTACTGCATTGATTATATGGTGCAAAAAAAGTAGGTTTATATAGCCTTGGTGGCTTGTAGCTTTGTCCTGATATTGATAAGAAGGGTTCTATGGCAGATTTAAATACCCCTGCCAAGTCTTAAGTCCTCTAGCTGCATCTGCATGGGGGAAAGACCAGCCTGCAAGGATGATCAGGGGACTGGAAACCAAACCCTGTAAGAGCAGTGGAAAGAACTGAGCACGTTTAGCCCGGAGAAAAGAAGACTGAAGGGAGATATGATAGCACTTTTCAAATGCCTAAAAGATAGTCATACAGATGAATGGAAGGATTTGTTCTCAATCATCCCAGAATACCGGACGCATAATAATGGGCTCAAGCTACAGAAAGTCAGAATTTGGCTGAATATCAGCAAGGACATCTTAACTGTTAGAGTAGTATAACAATGGAATCAATGACTTCTGGAGGTGGTGAACACTCCAATGCTGGAAGCATTCAAGAGGAAATTGGACCACCCTTTGTCACATCTGCTTTGATTTGGATTCCTGCATGGAGCAAGTGGTTGACTCAATAGTCTTATACGCCCCTTCCAACTCCATTATTCTATGATTTGTCACCTCACCTCACAAAACTGTGGTGCCAGAGGGGGGGAAAAAGAAGCTATCAATTTCAGATAATTCAATAATTCAGAGAGCCCTTATTCTTCTGGAATTATTTATTGTGAGCTGATCCGGGAGAACCGTTGCAGAGAGAAAAGCAATTGGTGAGTTTCTTATTATTATTTTGCTTTCTCCACCAGAGCTTCTCAATGGGACTGGCAGCCTCCACTGGCAACCCTCCATTTGGAAGGCACATTAGTGTCACTTCTAATCATAAGAAATGTACAGACATTTGACGACGGGGTTGAAAGCAATGCTTTAGCAGAGACTCTTCTTCCCTGGAAGTGTTTGGAAGTACAATTAAATCAGAGCCATGCTATTAAAGAGAAGAGGCACCCAGTTTTACTGAGCCAACTGCAAGCAATGGCAATAATACAATCCAAGACATAGCCGTAGAGTACAGGCTGTACATGAAAAAGGCTCAGGGTCCGGTCTCTTGTCCTCCACAGTTCAGCAGAGCTCAGCTTTCAGATTAAGAAAAAAATAAGGATGGGGTGGTTGACTTCAGTTCATTTTTAAAATAAGAATTGTATTGAATCAGGTTAGTTGCAGGATATATATACATACACATACAGCTTTGTCCTTGTTTCCAGTTCAGTGATTTAACATGGCAATTCCAATAGAGTTCAGGCATAAATCAGATCAGAGTCCTTGTAAATCAAATTCAGTAATCAGAGTCCATATAATTCAGTCCAGCAGTCAGAGTCCTTCTCCAAGATTCCTCTATGACGATACAACACCTTACACCACGACGACCACACCACCACATCACTACGACACCAGTCCACCAATGTCATTATACTTCAGAAGGAAAACAAGTAAATGTAGATGGGAGAAACAGAAAGACTTATAATAATAACTTTAGAATTGCAGAGCTGGAAGAGACCCTATGGATCATCAAGTCCAGCCCCTGCCAAGGAGGCACAGTGGGGAATCGAACTCCCAACCTCTGGCTTCAGCCAAAGACTGAAACCACCGAGTTATCCAGCAGTTCTTGTCAACCAAGAGAAGCCACCATGAATTCCTGTTGTGTGAAATTTCATTGTGAGAGCTGGCCAGAAAGCTCAGTGAGTTGAGTTCCTCCTATCCATGGAACCAGATATTGGGAGTTCGGTTCACATTGTACAACCCAGGATAAAAGCCAGATGTGTAGCCTTGCTCAAGCTGTCCAATCCCAGAGCACTTGCAGAAGAATAAATGGCAACTGTGTATTGTATACCTAGAAAACTCTGGGAAGGGCTGTTGTAAATCTGAAATTATTTGAGGGCTCACAAAATTGTTATTGTTCAATGGTGGGCTGAGTTCAAATTTGCACTGGGTTCTCACAAATTCCAAATTCTGAACCAATTTGGTCGGAATAGTAGGGGCAAATTATTATAAAATAAGCAGAATAAGCAGATTTGGTTCTAGAGTGAAGTGAGGTAAATTTGTAAATCAGTTCAGGTCCAGGACATAAGTCAAACTAGTGGAGCACAAACAATTCAGCTTACTAGGTATTTGGATTAAACAACAACAACAACAACAACAACAACAACAACAATGATTTTTCACAAGCAGAACTGGCAAAACACTTTTGGGCGGGCTGTCTTTTCTTTAAATAAATAAATAAATAAATAAATAAATAAATAAATAAATAAATAAATAAATAAATAAATAAATAAATAAATAAATAAGACCTCAACTGACCACTAAACCAAATTGGGAAAACCGAGGCACTGCCCGAGTTCATCCATTCCAAGTCACTCTCTCCCGACAACACCAAAACTAATTATTGCAAGAAAGCAGAAAAGATCTCGGCGAATCCCATTTCCAAGTTCATTTGGCGGTCTTCCAGCTGCAAATGTCTGTTCCCCTTGTATTTCCCATTTGAGCCTCTACTTTTAATTTGAGCTCCTAGTTTTCTTAGCACTCTGATTTGACAGCAGGGGAGGCTTTGAAACATAATAAATCACCCTCTGACTTTCCAAAAAAAAGAAAAAAAAGATTGATCAGGGGGTTGGACTCATTGATCTTACAGGCCTCTTCCAACTACATTAGACTTTGATTCTATGAGTCAGATATTCAGAATAGCTTGAATGTCATAGTTTGTATCAAAAACAGTAATATGTTGATATACTGTTCATTCCCCCCCCAATTGCATCATAAACTAAAAAAAATAGCATATTCTCTGCTTTCAAATGGGGGTGGGGTGCAGTTTGTACCTACGCTGTGCTTGGTTTAATTCTTCTCTTCCAGCCCACCCCATAAATGCCTTTTCAGTAATAAATGTTGTTGAATGTATTTGAGTTTCCATTCTTTCTGGGTAAGTACAATCTGAGATCTATCAGGAGATTAAACATGCTATTAAATATTCGATTAAGAAATAAATTATCTTGGTCAGTATACTAGCACACCTTGGTTTACAACTCAGAACCAGACAGGCTGTTTCAAAATAAGTCAGGATAGCACTATAGGTGATAGAGGTGAGCACCACAAATGTTAAAAGGATAGGCATTTTAGGAGATTTGGGGGAAGACAGGTTAATACTATGTGCATCAAGTCACTTCTGACATAATGGTAATCCTATGAATTAGTAGCCTCTGAAATGTCTTGAGAAATAAAAATTTTAGAAGACGTATAATCTCAGATTAACCAATATAACTTTCCCCACCACCAAAATTAAAGAATCTTAGAACTGCTGAACTTGAAAGGACATTATAGATCAGCGGTCTGCAACCTTTTTTGGGACCGTGGACTGGCTGAGCCTCTGAGGAAGACTGGGCACCCCCCTGCGTTTGTGTGGGTGCGCGCGGGCTCTCTCAGGCACATGCACGAAGCAGTGGGGGAGCGCATCCGTGCCCGTCGGCACCACCATGAGCACTCCCCCACCCCTTCGCACATGCGCAAGAGCACCTGCATGGCCACCCATGCGCCCACCCACCCATTTGTGCAGAAGCTTGGGCACTCGGGCTCAGGCATGAAGGGGTGGGGGAGCTCTCACGCCGGCGCTGGCATGCGCACATGTGTGCAAAGCAGCTGTGGGGAGCAGAGTGCATGCGAGGGGGGCAGGAGGTCTGTCTCCATGGCCTGGTCCTGCATAGGCCACGGACCAGCACCAGGCCACAGACCAGGGGTTGATGACCTCTGCTATAGATCGTCAGGTCCATCTCTTGTCAAGAAGGCACAGTAGGGCAATGGTTCTTAACCTTTGTTACTCGGATGCTTTTGAACTGCAACTCCCAGAAACCCCAGTCAGGACAGCTGGTGGTGAAGGCTTCTGGGAGTTGCAGTCCAAAACTCCTGAGTAACCCAAGGTTAAGAACCAGTGCAGTAGGGCATTGAACTCCCAACTTCTGATGGTAAACCACTGAGCTATGTGACTTTGAGAACACATTCTTTCCTCTCTCATTTATCTTCTTGCTTCAGCACTGATGGTGAAATGGATGACAATAAGATGATCTTCTCCCCATGGACTCCTGGCTCGTAGTCATGGGCGCATATCTTCCACTCTAGCAGCAAGAAAGGGAGAGAGACCTTAATTCCTACCACTAACGATGGAGTGGCAAGCTGAGTAGGACAGCTCCCCCTGTCTTCTTTCCTTGGAATCAAACACTGATGATGCCATCTTGGTTGCATTTGATTTGGCTTCGACTTCGTTCATGGAAGAAGCCAAGCTATTATCCCGGTCTCCCTGTGCAAATTGCCCTCCTCAGTCACTGACCTATACAAAACCCTGGAGGTTATCAAAGTGGTTAAAGGCATGCTGCGGTAAGCTTTGTAGCTGTTGTTACAGCATGTGTCATCAAGGAACCTCCAACCTGGGACAACTCTATGAATGAACAAGCTCCAAAATGGTGTGTCCTTGACTGCCCTGCTCAGGTCTTGAAATTTAAAGGCTGTGGATAAACCCAAAGTAAGAAGCTGTTGGCCTGGGTGGCTCCAGATGACCTTGCGGGGGAGTGCTTGTTTTCATGCCAGGGGAAGAAGAGGAATAAAAATGTTATTGTTGATCACTGGAGTTGTTCTGTTTTGCTCCAGGCAAAAAGGAAGGGAAGCTATGCTTGAAACATTATTTTAAGAGAACATCACAACGGAGATGCTAGATTGATGATCAAAGGGACGTTCGTTGCAAATTTGTAGTAACAAAATTTGCGCTATCTTGGGTCCTTGTCAGACACCAGCCTGTTACGTTTCTCAAGACTCAGGTTGGGATGGCTACAGAGTGGGCAGGATTGAGGCCTGGCCCCTCCAAATGCGTGACGATGATTCAAAATGTACATCAAATTCAACATATTGAAATCTTAATTTGCATGTAATATTTTATTTTTAGCAACAACAACAACAAATATGGCACCAATATTTGCACCAATATTTAACAGATACGTACTTCGGTTTTTGGTTAAAACTTGTATCTGTTACATAATACCAGTCAATGTTTTTATAGGTTTGATTGACTGGTGTTTTTTTTTTAACAACAATAATAATGCATCATCATTGGGGCAGATCTCAGAAATCACATCATCAGAGAGACAAAAAAAATGGCAATGTTAGGAGGACGACGTCGATATTTAACAGATAGGTTTGGGGTTAAAGCTTGTATCTGTTATATAAAACCAGTCAATGTTTTGATAATTTTGATTGATTGCCCCTGGTATTTTCGAATAGCAATAATAATTTGCTGTCCAGTCAATTCTGACTTACGGTAACCCTTTTCAGGATTTTTCAGGTAGAGAATGCACAGCAATAGTTTACTATTTCTTTCTTCTGAGGCCGTCCTGGGACTGTGCAGCTTGTACTAGCTGGCTCTTCTCCCAGGAGGCGTAGTGGGGAATTGAACTGCCAGCTTCTGGCTCTGCAGCCAGATACCTAAACCACTGAGCTATTCCCTTCTTTAAAAACAGCAGATTAAATGTGAAAATGAGGCTGAATCGATTTACGAGCCAACACAGGTAGAAGGGACAAAGAAAAGGGACAAGTCACCAACATTGCCCTCCTTTGAAGGTGGTCTGCAAAGCAGTAGGTGAAGAGAGAGTGACTAGTCCGAAAACCCTTCCCACTCAGTGTAATATTTTCAGAGCTTGGATGTTTCAGTCTTTCGACTACATCTCCCAGATTTCCCCAGCCTCTGCAGGCTGTGAAGGAGGCATTTGCAAGGTATAGTTTAAAACAAGAACATTTCCAAATACAGTGGTGCCTCGCAAGATGATTGCCTCGTGGAATGAAAAAAACGCTAGACGATTGGTTTTTGCGATCACTATGGTGCTTCGCAAGATGGTTTTTTCTATGGGCACGCCTGGCATGCTCTGGTCCATGGGGTCACGAAGAGTTGGACACGACTAAACGACTAAACGAAACGATGTTTCGCAAGAATTTTTTTCAAGACCAATGCCTTGCAAGATGAATAAATTTCATTCGTCTTGCGAGGTTCCCATAGGGAACCTCACAAGACAATTTTTTTTACAAGACAGAGATTTTCGTGGAACAAATTAAAATCGTCTTTTGAGGCACCACTGTAGTCCTCTTTTCTTCTCCCTCTTTTCCACTCCTCTACTCTCCCTCTCTCCCTTCTTCCTTTCCGCTCTCTTTCTCCGCTGGCTGGGAGTTGCAGTCCAAACAGTTGTTTTTTCCAAACTCTACATCTTTTAAAGGCTTACATTTGGCCAACGAACCTCCGAGCCATTGGAGATGTCTTCCCCTCCCCACCTTTCCCAGAGACGGGTAGACTCACATCGGCTCCGCAAGTCCAACCTTCTGCCCCAGCAAGAGAGGTCATCAAGAACATGAAGTGAGTGCTGGATCTCTTCCAATTGGAGACAAATAAAAGGGAGTCCATTGGGATTCTGACCCGGCCATTAGTTGCCCCTCTAATGAACAGTTCAGCTTTGTAGTGAAGCTTTTTTTCAGGAATAGCTGTTTATCTAACCCTTGAACTGCTCCGATATATTAATCTGGAGCATAATTTAGCTCCGTCTGAGCTTCTGTATATGGCACCGATTGAGAGCAAACACAGATTTAGCAGACAGTTAAAAATAATAATTTGGGGAGGTTTGTTTTAAAATTCTCATTCAGACTTAGATGAATTAGGCATGAAAATGTTAAACCAAAAAAATAATAATCCCCCAACCTAGAATGCAACCTTTGATCATTATTTGGCGTCTGCATTCTTCCAAATCTGTTTTAAGAATTCATTCCCCAGATTTTTTTTTTTGCTCATGAGATTTAAACGCACAAAGACCACCACCACCAGCAATACACATACACACACAATGAACCAAAACTACTTACATTGTGTCACAGTTTTTAAAAGAGGGGTTGAAAAATGCTTCCTTATTTTGAGGAATTTTTGGCACATGATATAAGCACTTTCCATTTTCTGGAAGTTCGGTCATGACAATGATCTATCATGATATATCAAGGGGTCTCCTACCAACGCTCCGCAGACTGAAGAAGCTACTTGGATGAGTAGTGAAATGTTTCAACGTAATAAGAAAGAAGTTCAGTTGCCATGACTCAACTTCCGGATAACCTCACCTGGATGACTGGGAATCTTCACAGACACTTTCCATGTTGTTATTAAGGATCAGTACCCTTTCCGGGAGGCAGTGGAAGACAGGACGGCCTGGCGTGCTCTGGTCCGTGGGGTCATGAAGAGTCGGACACGACTTAATGACTAAGCAACGAACCCTTTCCCAATTAGGTTTTCCCCTTTGGTCTTGACTTCCCTACTGATGATGCCCTACCACCAGGAATGGGGATTTGAGCCACATGGCCTGCCGTCAATTCAGACGTACGTTGCGCTGGCAACTTGGTTCAGGTGGTTTGCTTTTTTCCCAATGACTTGCACTCAACTTTACAACCCATTTCTCTGAGTCATGGTTTCGAGTCCCTATTCTTTTAATGAAGGACACCTTAAACCCGGAGGAAGCTTTGTGACGCTCACCAGAAGACTCAGGAGAGGCGGGCTAATGGTGGCAAACATCAAAGGAGGAGGTAGCAATGGGAAGGGAGGATTTTCAAGAGGTTTGGGGGGGGCGAAGGGATGAGGCAAGGCGAGGCTGGCAGGGCAAATAGGACCAAACATGAGTGGTTCACAAGCCTCAGATCTCCCCATTCACACATCACACAGACCCCATCCACCTACTCCTTGTTTTCTCCGGGGAAAAGCTTGTTTTTGCTAGGGACTTGGACTTGGGGCATGGAATTTGGGACTTGGTACCAAACACTTGGACTTGAAGTCAGACTCAAAGGCTTGCAAACTTCCTTGCCTGTCATTACATCTGAAGCCATAAATGTCCATCAGCAAAAACACAAGTTAAAGTATATTGGCACCGCCAGTTGTATTCACTGGCACTATTGGCCTCTCTAGCCCAATATTAAGTTCGTGTGATGTTGGGAAGAAGCGTGGGGATAAAATTGCGCCAGACACAGTATAAACGTTCGGCAAAGTGAGTGTTCATTTGGCAGTCTGCCTCTCTGCATCCGATGGCCTATTTGTAAGGTTGATCTCAAGATCCCCCAAGATTTAGTACTGACTCGGGATGTGTGTAGCAAAATTTCCCACTATTTATTTCGTTTTGGTTCTTTTGAGAGTGTCCCTTTTGTTTGCCAAGTTTTCCATGTCCCAGTCCATTCATGGAACATGAAACAGAATGGCTCTTTGGCGGTTCTTTTGTTTCGGGTTTTCCCATTTGTGTTTTCTGCTCCTCAAAAGCACTACAGAGCCTTGAAAACCTCTTTTAAAAAGCAGAAAGGCAAGGCAACGGAGTATCAATCTATTCCAAAAGCAGGCAATAGTACATGTGAAGAAAAAATAATAATCACACCTATGCAGGCACTAAGATATGTTTTAAAAAGGCACTGGCAGCATCCTCTCCCCTATATACACCACCAGAGCCTGCAGAGAGATGCTCCTTTAACCAAGATACCTAATCAAATGACAAAAACACCACCAGCTAGCTAAGCAAGGGCCGTGTGGCAGACAGAGGCACCCACTCACCAAAGCAACCAATAAAAACATAAAACGGTGCCCTAAACCAGTGGTTCTTAACCTTTGTTACTTGGATGCTTTTGAACTGCAACTTCCAGAAACCCCAGTCAGGACAGCTGGTGGTGAAGGCTTCTGGGAGTTGTAGTCCAAAATTCATGGAACAACTGAGTGGTTCAAAATTGGGAAAGGAGTACGGCAAGGCTGTATATTGTCCCCCAGCTTATTTAACTTATATGCAGAATACATCATGCGGAAGGCTGGACTGGAAGAAACCCAAGCCGGAATTAAGATTGCCGGAAGAAATATCAACAACCTCCGATATGCAGATGATACCACTCTGATGGCAGAAAGTGAGGAGGAATTAAAGAACCTTGTAATGAGAGTGAAAGAGGAGAGTGTAAAAAACGGTCTGAAACTCAACATCAAAAAAACTAAGATCATGGCCACTGGTAAGATATGGAGGCAGTGTCAAATTTTATCTTCCTGGGCTCCATGATCACTGCAGATGGAGACAGCAGCCCTGAAATTAAAAGGCGCCTTCTTCTTGGGAGGAAAGCGATGACAAATCTTGACAGCATCTTGAAAAGCAGAGACATCACCTTGCCAACAAAAGTCCGAATAGTCAAAGCTATGGTTTTTCCTGTCGTGATGTATGGAAGTGAGAGCTGGACCATAAAGAAAGCAGACCGCCGAAGAATTGATGCCTTTGAATTGTGGTGCTGGAGGAGGCTCTTGAGAATCCCCTGGACTGCAAGGAGAACAAACCTATCAGTTCTAAAGGAAATCAACCCTGAATGCTCACTTGAAGGACAGATCCTGAAGCTGAGGCTCCAGTACTTTGGCCATCTCATGAGAAGAAAAGAGTCCTTGAAAAAAACCTTGATGTTAGGAAGGTGTGATGGCAAGAGGAGAAGGGGACGACAGAGGATGAGATGGCTGGACAGTGTCTGCGAAGCAACCAACATGAACCTGACACAACTCCGGGAGGCAGTAGAAGACAGGAGGGCCTGGCGTGCTCTGGTCCATGGGGTCACGAAGAGTCGGACACGACTAAACGACTAAACACACACAGTCCAAAACTCCTGAGTAACCCAAGGTTAAGAACCAGTGCCCTAAACAACCCCTCCAACATGGATACCTTTAACAGACTAAATACAGAATCAAATGATGAAATAATTTTCAAAGAATTGATCAAACAGGGAAAGCACAGCCCCTTACTCAGACAAGAGATAGCCCGCCGCTAAGTCCGCGGACTTTGAGCGAGCGGGCGGGGTTTGCCACTTACCCCGGAAGGAGACGAGCGTGCGGGACCGGAAATGGTTGAGGGGCGGAGGGCAGGCTTTATAAGCACTGCTCCCCCCTTGAGTCGGCCTCTTGTTCCGGAGGCAGGGAGCAGGGAGGAAGCCTCGCTGTGACGAGCCTTGGGAGCTGCGTCACGGCGAGCTGAAGAGGATCGTCGGGAGCTGGGGACCGCGGCGGCGGCCCCGACGGCCTAAGTACGGGGGGGGAATAGCGGAGGGCTGGAGCAGAGGGACGGTCTGCCCAGCCGCGAGCGGGCGGCGGTGGCCGCGATGGTACCGCGCACCCCCCCACCCCTTTGGAGGCGGCGATGTGAGGGGGCCCTGGGAGGGGTGTGCTTTCCCCCTCACCCTCTGGGGCAGCCTGCGGTACTGGGCATAGGGTCGCCCGGCAGCAGGCGAGCGTTTCCTTCCTGGGAGCTTGCCCGTGCGGCGGGCTCGGCCAGGAGGGCAGGAGCTGATTAAATTAAAAAAAAAAAAAAAAAAAGAAGAAGGAAACCGGGGAGCAGGCCGGAGAGAGATCGGGGGTGAGGAGAGGCAGGGGGTGCGCGGCGGGGGGGGGCGGCCGTGGGCGACAGGGAGATATGCCGAACCCCGCCGCGCCCCTCCCCTGCGGCTCCCCCTCCACTCAGTAATGGTGGTCATTCGTTGGTCGGGTGTAGGCGGCGTGGAAACGGAGGGCCATGTGCGGGCGCCATTTTGTGTGGGCGCCATTTTAGGTGGGGGCTGAAAATTTAAATTAAATAAAAAAAAAAAGGAAAAGGAAAAGGAAGATAAGAGACTATAAATAAAAGGCAACGGGACAAAGTAAGGCAGAGGAAAGCAGATACAGGTGGAATAGTGAGGGGTGTGAAGGCAAGCAAATATTAATAATAATAATAATAATAATGAAAATAAATAAATAAATAAATAAATAAATAAATAAATAAATAAATAAATAAATAAATAAATAAATAAAATAAAATAAAAAAATAATAATAATAATAATAAATAAAATGGAATAATAATAATAATAATAAAGGAGCATTAAAAAAAAAAAAAGAAGAAAAATGAACCTAGTTAAGGAATCAGATATGTAGATAAGTAGAGGTGTGAGTTTAAGGATACTGTGTGTATATAGGTATATGGGGTGGATATAGGTATAGCAAAAAAAAAAAAAAAAAAAGGGACCAGGGACAGGAATGGAAATGCTATAACGGGCTCAAAGGGCGCGCTTGGTAGACATGGAGCTAGGGGTTGTGGCCAGGGCTGTGGACGAGTACCAGCAGTGGGCTGGCAACTCCCTATGGCTGAACAGGGCCACGTGAATGCATGCATGAAGAAAATAACGGTTGAACTGCCCTTTTTCTAGGACAACGGACAGACGGCTTGGCGAGGAAGCATTTTGTTCACAGGTTGTATCTTTCCTTTTCGGGTTGACAGGCCGGGTGGACTCCTTGCTTGAAAGTTGCAGCTCCTCTTGACCTGCAGTGATAGGCGGGCGTGCTGTCCGTGGGGTTTTGAAGGGCCTGGTAGTAGTGGGACAGTCGCTGAAGGTGCATATTAGCTGGTGGGCTAGAGTGCTAAGAGAGAAAGATCTGGTCGGAAGAATTAGTGCCTGAGGGCGATTTGGGGCAAGGTTTGCAGGATGGCGCCGCGAAAAGGACGCGGAACATCCAAGGGGAAGCAGCCAGCTAAGAAGCGAAACGTACCACAGCTGTCGCCACCTCAATCATCTTCGGACGAAGATTCATGGCCGATATGGCAGGAGCTGCAAGAAAAAATGGCAGCCTTGGAAGCGCAGAGGTTGGCGGGGCAGCAAACGCAGTCTAGGGATGAACGGCTACGCAGGTCAGCTAGGGAGTCAAGGGGTCTCAGGAAATCTAGGCTGAAATCAATAGCCCAGGATCTGATGACTCGTTTTACTGCTTTTGAGTCTTCACAGGGACGAGAAACTGGGGGCGCGGTGGAGCCCCCCAAGTCACCGTTGCATTACGGATCACGAGGTAGCGACAGGGAAATGGCGGCTACTTCAAAGAGTTTTGATGCCCCGACGGCAAGACACGATGCCCGGGAAGACTTGGAAGAAGGGGAGATTGGGTCGGAAGCACCAGGGGAGCCTTGCGTAGCGGCTACTTCAGAGGGTGAGTACATTATTGCACCACAATTGCACTCGCCGGGGCCCACCTGGCCGTGGGCAGGCGGGGCCGTGGGCACACCACCCGGGCATACACCGCAGATGGCGCACGACAGAGGGTATCCAGGCGCACCTTGGCCCTACATGGGACCGCAGTGGGGTACATGGGGCAGTTCATGGGGGTGCGCACCTCCACCGCCGCTGCAGGGTAGTTCAGAAGCTTTAGGGGGCTGGCATCCATCGGTGCCTAACACGGGCTACAACACGGTACCGGCGCAGTCGTTGCCGTATGCAGATTATGCGACGCCCGTGGGAGACCACCTGACGGCGGCCACAAAGGAAAAAATTTGGCGTGGCGAATACGTGGACTTTTTTGATCTCCTTAATAGGGATTGTGAGAAAAAAGACTGGGACAAGGAGGATGAGAGGGAGAAAGAAAAGCGTAGGAGAAAAAAGCCAGATAGGAACTGGACGAACTGGTTGCCCGGCTTTGTGATTTACGCGGGTGTGTTGATTAAGATGCAACCCTGGAGGGCACCAGCGTTGATCCAGTATTTGGACACAATGATCAGGGTGTCCACAGATTTTGAAGGTTTGGCATGGCTCCGTTATGATGAGGCGTTTAGGATGCGGAGCGCCATTCAACCCAATCTTCGGTGGGATGAGCCTCATCCCCGTTTGTGGCTCCAGCATATGACGCCAGCCAAATCAAATATGGGGGATAGATTTGACAGTGGACATCTGAATAAGAGGTCCAGGCAGACACAGTTTGCCCACCCGTGGGCGGGTCAGGCGGTTCAACCCCGCTTGTTGTGCTTCCAATATAATGCCAAGGGAGCTTGCGCGAGAAAACCATGTAGATTCAGGCACGAATGCCTTACATGTGGAGGTCAACACCCGAATACCAGTTGTTTTAAAGCACGGCAGGACAGAGGAGCAGGAGGTCCTAGGAAGCAGGGAGGAGGCAGTGCTCCTGGAAAAGGGGCCCAGCCCAATTAAGTTGGAGGTGTTGGAATTATGGCTGCAGACGTACCCGAGACGGGGGGATGCTGCGTATTTACTTGAAGGATTTAAAAGCGGTTTTAGGATACCGGCTGTGGGAGAGCGTAAAAGTTATTTTGCGCATAACCTACGATCGGTTAAAGGGATGGAAAGTATTGTTTTGAGAAAAATCAGCAAGGAGGTTAAAGAAGGGCGGGTACTGGGTCCTTTCCGTGACCCGCCCATTGCGAATTTGAGGGTTTCGCCGTTGGGCATTGTGCCCAAGAAGACTCAGGGGGAATTTCGCCTCATTCACCACTTGTCTTTTCCGGAAGGGGAGTCGGTGAACGACGCTATCCCGGCCGAACTGTGCACAGTTCGGTATACGTCATTTGATGAAGCAGTGGAGATGGTTAAAAAATGTGGTATCGGAGCGGAGCTAGCGAAATGTGATGTGCAGTCAGCCTTCCGGATTTTGCCAGTCCACCCTAAGGACTTTTGTTTGCTAGGTTTTCAATTTGAGGAGTTATATTATGTTGATAGAGCACTGCCCATGGGTTGTTCAGTCTCTTGCGCAGCGTTTGAGAAGTTTAGTACGTTTCTGGAATGGAAGGTTAGACAGGTAACGCACTGTACTTCAACGGCACATTATCTTGACGATTTCCTATTTTGCGGGGAAAGGAATTCAGGAAGGTGCCAGTTTATATTGAGGACATTTCAGGATTTGGCAGGCGAGCTGGCGTTGCCGTTAGCGGGGGAAAAAACTGAAGGGCCGACTACGGTTTTAACTTTCTTAGGCATTGAGATGGATACTGAGCAACAAACTTCGAGGTTACCAGTTGAAAAATTGGAGGTTTTGAAAGTCAAAATAAGAGTTTTACTGGGGAAGTCAAAGGCGACGCTTAGGGAATTACAGGAGATAGTGGGACACCTTAATTTTGCATGCAGAGTTGTGGCGCCAGGTAGGGCTTTTATTAGGCGCATTAGTGCGGCCATGAAAGGTCTTAAGCGCCCGTTGCATCGGGCTAGAGTTACGCAGGGCATGAAAGAGGACCTCAAGGTATGGATGCAATTTTTGGAAGGGTTTAATGGAGTTTCCTTTTGGCGATCGGAGAGGAGAGTACAGGTAGGATTTCAGGTGCACTCGGATGCCGCTGGAGCTCATGGCTTTGGCATCTACCATCGGGGGAAATGGTGTGCAGGGTCTTGGCCAGAGGCTTGGCAGGAGGAAGGCATCACCAGAGACCTGACTTTTTTGGAATTTTTTCCCATCGTAGGAGCACTTTGGTTGTGGGCAGAAGAATGGGCGGATTCAGTGGTGCGTTTCTGGTGTGACAATGAGGCGGTGGTGTGCATCATTAATAGCCTTACGTCACAGTCAGAACGCGTTATGAGGTTAGTGAGGGCGTTTACGTTAAAGGCACTCAGGTATAACATATTAGTACACGCAAAGCACATTCCGGGCTTGGATAATAGCATTGCCGATGCTTTGTCACGCCGGCAGATGGATCGGTTCAGGCAATTGGCGCCGGAGGCCAGGGAGTTTCCGGAGGTGCTGCCGCAGGAGGTCTGGCACATTGGCGTCATGACGCATCCGAAGCAATAGGTTGGGCTTTGGCGGAAAGGACGCGGAAGGGATACTCGGCTGTGAGTAAAGATTTTGTAGAATTTAGAAGAATGGTAAGGTTAGAGCAGGTTTGGCCATTGCCAGTAGAACACTTACAGCAGTTCATGATTCACTTACATAGGAAGGGGTTAACACCAGGGACCATACAAGGAAAATTGTCCGCATTGGCATTTTATTCTAAGGTTCGAGGGTATAAGGACTACTCGAAGGACTATAGGATCAGAAAAATGCTTGAGGGGTGGACAAGGCAGAGAGGACAGGTGCAGGATTCCAGGTCGCCCATTTCTCCGGCACTGCTGCAACGGTTGTGCGGGCAATGGGCGATCTTGTGCAGGAGCGAATATGAGAGGGCACTGTTTCATGTTGCATTCTTGGTGGCATTTTTTGGGGCGCTTCGAGTTAGTGAATTAGTGGCGACGGGCAAGGAGGACACGTCAGGTAGGGCCCTGCAATTAAAGGATGTTCTGGTGGGCACAAATAGATTAGAATTGTTTATAAGGCGCTCGAAAGCGGACCAAATAGGAAAAGGAAAGCGTTTAGTGTTAGGGCGATGTAGTATTGGGAGTATATGTCCGGTGCGTGCTGCCAGGGAGTACATGGATCAACGGGGGCAGGAGGAAGGGTACTTCCTGCGGCATGAGAATAAAGCCCCTTTAACGAGGTACCAATTCTGGAGGATGACGGATTTGGCATTGCAGAAAGTGGGAATACAAGGCTTGCGTTTTGGCACACATTCCTTTCGGATAGGTGCAGCTTCCACTGCGGCGGTGTTGGGTTACAGCTCTGACGAAATTAAACGCATCGGCAGATGGTCCTCTGCTAGTTACAAAAAATACATTAGGAACCTATCTAACGAATAGGTAGGGTGTTGGTGTTTTTCAGGTTCCACGGTTCACGGACGGCGGAAAGAAGTTTGGATCGTCGGTCACAGTTACGTTTATTGGGCAGAACGTTACGCTGCCACCTCCTCGTGGGGGAGGGATTTAGGTCTGGGCGCTTTGGCGCACGTTACATGGAAAGGAATCCGGGGAATGCGGTGGATGCAGTTCAACAGGATGACGGCATTCGGTCCTTCGCCTCCTGATGTTTTGGTTGTACATCTGGGAGGCAATGACTTACCCAGAGTGGTTGGTAAGGCGTTGATACTAGACATCCTGAGGGATTTCAACTGGCTGCGGAGCAGGTATCCTACACTGCGGATCTTGTGGTCCAATATCACTCCTCGGTTGGCCTGGCGAGGCTCAGGGAGGACTGATGCGGTGAATAAGGCCCGACGGGGCGTGAATAAGGAGGTGCGCAGAGGCGTCTGCGGCGGCGGCCTCGGATCGGTGATATACCATCATCGAATCCATGTGTCACAGTCGGAATTATTCCGCAGTGATGGTGTGCACCTGTCGGACGCAGGTCTGGAAATATTCTTGGAGGACATTAAAGGGGGCCTGCTTCGCGAGCTCCTGGGGCTCGGTGGCGGGCATGCGACATAGCTGAGCTAGTGCGCATGCTGTGGCGGGTAGTGCGGAAATAACCGGTATTTCGGTGTGTCCCAAGGGGTAAATCAAGCAAGCTAACAGCGCATCTGACCTTCCGGCATTGCGGATCGTGCGATCACAAGGCCTGTGGGGGGAGGATGCGCTGGGCCACTCACAGACCAACAGACATCAGCTAAAGATGGCTGGAGGTCTGGGGGTGTTTATTAGCGGCTAGGCAGGTTCCGACGGTTGGTTGACCGAAGGAGCTTGGCGGCCGGGGACTCGCCCTTTGTTTGTTTTGTTGGGGTATGAAATACCCCAGCCTCACGGTTTTCCGCACTACAGCAGGCCCCCCATATTTATCTTGGTTAGCCGAAAGGCAAGTTAATTGAAGTTATTAAGTTAAATAAAAGTGTGGCCCGCATTAACCCAAGCTAACGTCTCGTGTCTTTATTCCGGGGTTGGGGTGGCAAGAGATAGCCCGCCGCTAAGTCCGCGGACTTTGAGCGAGCGGGCGGGGTTTGCCACTTACCCCGGAAGGAGACGAGCGTGCGGGACCGGAAATGGTTGAGGGGCGGAGGGCAGGCTTTATAAGCACTGCTCCCCCCTTGAGTCGGCCTCTTGTTCCGGAGGCACCCACCCGCCCGCCCTATATTCTAGTGTGAATTTTGGTCGCCTATTTTGGGGCCGGATAGGAATTTTTGACCTTCATCCTGATTGGCCTTGGATGGGGGGATTTTTCGCCTATCCCATACTGGATTAGGGTTGTTGGCATTTGAGGGAAATTCATTCTGGTCACACTGGCGGGTAGTGCGGAAATAACCGGTATTTCGGTGTGTCCCAAGGGGTAAATCAAGCAAGCTAACAGCGCATCTGACCTTCCGGCATTGCGGATCGTGCGATCACAAGGCCTGTGGGGGGAGGATGCGCTGGGCCACTCACAGACCAACAGACATCAGCTAAAGATGGCTGGAGGTCTGGGGGTGTTTATTAGCGGCTAGGCAGGTTCCGACGGTTGGTTGACCGAAGGAGCTTGGCGGCCGGGGACTCGCCCTTTGTTTGTTTTGTTGGGGTATGAAATACCCCAGCCTCACGGTTTTCCGCACTACAGCAGGCCCCCCATATTTATCTTGGTTAGCCGAAAGGCAAGTTAATTGAAGTTATTAAGTTAAATAAAAGTGTGGCCCGCATTAACCCAAGCTAACGTCTCGTGTCTTTATTCCGGGGTTGGGGTGGCAAACATGATTCTGTTTGTGTGTGTAAGAGAGAGAGGAGTTAAAAGTAGCTAATAAAACTAGATGGTGATGCAAGTCTTTTGTTTTCCTCAATTCAAATCAACAACAACAACAACAACAACAACAACAACAACAACAACAACAACAACAATAAACATGCTGCTAAGCCAATTCTGACTTACAGTGGCTCTTTCCAGGAAGAGAATACCTTTTCCCTTTTTCTTTTGGCACCTTGGCATTCACATAGGCTGGCTGTCTCCCCTGCAGGAGACCCAATGGCTCTGTAGCCACAAAGAGTCCATTGTGCCGTTGTTCTGCCCCAGGGTAGAACAGTAGCACTTCGCTCTACTCCACAATTGCTCCTCAATCCCACAGATATTCCAATCCAGTCCATTTTCACACATCTATCCAAAGATAGTGTATGGACCTAAGATCAATGTTTGTTTATTTTTTAAAAACCTCAAGGAAAGTTTAGTTTTCCCAAACTTGCCTGCCTTTTTTTTTCTCCATTCCAAATCGTAATTATTCAGAGACAGGAGATACCTATTAAATGTGGAAGACAACAACAAGCAAGTTACAGAACTGCTGCCAGAGAAAATAATGAGTGTCGCATTGTTATTTATAACCGCCCAGATTAATAGGGAAATGCAGATGTCGGTGCTACTTTTAAAAAACAGGGTTTGGGGCCATAACAAACAAATGAAAATTTAATGTCATCTATTTCCCTTGATATGTTTGCTCTTTCAGAAACAATATAGATACACAAACACTGCTGATGGATGAAACAAAGAAATAATAAATAACATTAATTAGTCATTATGGATAATTAAAGTGAAAGCATCAGTACTGCAATACAGCAACTGAAAAGAGGGCAGGGGGGAAATGAAAAGAAAAATAGAAAGAAATAAGAACATTTGAACATAAACAAAACAGCTTTTTGCTAAAAAAAACCACTGGCATCTAATGACTTCAGTATATGTGAATAAATATTCAAGTGTTGTCTTCAGTTTTCAGAACTCAGTTGTTGACAGAAGAATTCCACCAGGTGGGAACCAGTTGTTACTCTTCCCAACAGTAAAATTTAGGCTATATGTTGTTGTTACGTGCCATCAGACTAGAACCAACTTAGAGTGATCCTAACAGGGATTTCAAGGTAAATGAGATATTCAAGGAGTGGCTTTACCAGTTTTGCACTCCCATTGGATTTTCCATGGCTGAGTGGAGATTTGAACCCAGACCCCCCGAGTTCTTGTCCATCACTCTATCAGCTACACCACACTGGGTATCCCAGATTGTATGTTGGGGTACACAAACTCTAGCGGTTAATGGGTTGCACATGTACTTCGGAGGGCACACAATTGACTAGGAAAATTTTCTTACAAAAATGAGGTGGCCCATTTTAATTGAAAAAGTTCTCTTTTGCCCTCTAGTGGTTAATATATATATATATACATATATATTTTTTTAAAAAAGGGAGAAAGTTTCACATCCTTGTGTAAAATTATGAGAAGGCTCATGTTGGGTGATGCCAAAGGTCCCTCTAACTCTATATCCTTAATCAGAGACACACCAAATACATCTGAGAAAGCCAGTAGCCTAAAAAAAGGGTATATTTAACTGACCATTTTCCCCCCACAAGATGACAAAGTAGAGAAGGGACTGAGTGAACTGTCAGAACACAACAAAGTTACCCCTCATGTCTTCTGGGGACAGAAGAGGACCTTCTGAGCCATTTGTTTAAGAGCTAAAATTATTTTTTGGGATGCCGAGGAGCCAGGATGGCAGGGACCACATTTGGGTCCCTGGGCTCTATGTGTACAAGTGGAGAACCACTAGCAAAAGCTACTGCTGGCAGGGTTTGCAAACATTCCCTCCATTGCCTCCATGAGGTGGTCTTGGGAAAACATTCCTTTCAAACATTTAGTATGGTAAAAGTAAAGGTTCCCATTGACATTTATTCCAGTCGTGTCCGACTCCCCGTTTCCAAGTCATAGAGCCAGCATTCGTCCAAAGACTGTTTCCATGGTCACGTGGCCAGGGCGACTGGACACGGAACGCCATGACCTTCCCACCCTGGTGGTACCTATTTATCTACTCACCGTTTTTACATGCTTTCGAACTGCTAGGTTGGCAGGAGCTGAGACAAGCAACGGGAGCTCACTCCGCGAGGAATCGATCTTACGACTGCTGGTCTTCTGACCTTGCAGCACAGAGGCTTCTGCGGTTTAACCCGCAGCGCCACCACATCCCGATTTAGTAGGAGTCCTCTTCTATTGAGGCATCATTCTGTCAGTTGCTTGCCACTTTGGAGTGTGGGGTGTGGATTTCTCCTCCCCCCTCCGACTTTGCATGACATTCCTTTGGGAATGACCTCTTGGGAGTAACATGCTAGTGGTTAAAGAAGCCAGAATTAGCGGTCCACAAAGCAAGACCCCTATGTGAATAATGTTTACTCCTTATCTAACACCAATCTTTGGGTCTTTTGTGATTTAATGCTCTTCCTTTGTCCTGTAGAAGTGGAAATATGGTAGAATTATTCTGTTGTTGGTTTATGCTGGCCCATGGTTCGCCATTCTGAATCTGGGATTCTTCCCAGACTGGAGGTTTTATGAGGGGTTTTGCTTTTATATGTTAATTTTTAAAACTCTTGTTATTTTCTTGTTATTTTTTTGGCGGGGGGAAAGCTGTCCAGAAGAAGAAGGGAAAAGCCCCTCTCAGGCAACCATAGTCATTAAGGGAAAGCCTGCTTGAAGAGAAAGGTCTTTGCCCGCTTGTGGAAGGAAAGCAAAGATGGAGCCAGTCTGGCCTCCAGTGGGAAGGAGTTCCAATGTCTGGGAGCAGCAATGGAAAAGGCCCACTCCATTGTCCCCACCAAAGACACTTGTGAAGGTGGTGGGACTGAAAGAAAAGCCCCTCCCGACAATCTTAACACTGAGAAGGTTCGTAAAGGGGTATGTGGTCCTTGAGGCCACATAGACCCAAGCCATTTAGGGTTTTATAGGTTAGAATCAGCACTCTGAATTGTGCCTGGGTACCCACCAATGTGGCTTTTCAAAGCAAAGAAAGCAAACAGAACAACAGACAGTAATTGTAAGAAAACTACAACCTTTGAACACAGACACACATACACACACACACCCCTCTGTGCCATCACCGGGAAATTGATATTACTGATTCCACATCTCTGGGCGTCCATGTGCGTATGTGTGAAATGAGCTCACACCTAAAATGGAAAATTAGAATGTTTCATGAAATTAATGGAAAAGAGGATCCTAGGAAGAATAAAGAGGGCCCTGGATAAATTAAAGATTTTATCTGCCACCAAACTGGAGTAATTGACTAAATTAACTTGTCTTAAAGGGACACGTCCTGAGACATTGCAAAAATAAAGAGAAGATAAAAGGAAATTAGAGAATGTAATATGGCATCTGGACGGGGACAGGAAGAAAACCAAAATGGAAAGAGGAAATACGGTTGTCAAAGAGTTGCTGAGGAGCGGGGAGGAAAGAGCTATTGACATGCGGGGAAGCAATGGGCGAATGTGGCATTTATAGAGGGAACAAAGAACCTTATCATTTGTTGACCAATTCAGAAGGTGGCCAGGGATGGGGAGACAAGCTTAAGATAATGTTTATCAGAAAATCTTTCACATTTGCTAGAAGCAGGTGATTTCTTCATTCAAAGGAGCGAACCCCCCCCTTCCCTCAAACTTCTCCCCTCAAAACTCAGGACAGGAGACGGCAGGAATCATCAGGAGCAGATCTTATTTGAAAGCATCTTCTTCATCCTGCTGTTTCTGGACAAAGTTGGGCCTATTCTTCCTGGTTATGTTAGTTATTTTTCCAGACAATATTTGAAGGACATGAGTGCTACGTTCTGGTAGAAAAGAAGGGTCTCAAAGAAACCTGTTGGGTTTATGCTGACTGGAGATTTTGGGAGTAGTAATAAAAATAAAAAGGTAATATTCCAGAGCTGTATTCCAAGATATATTAGAACATGGAACATCATGGAAGTGCTGTGTTCTGAAGCACCATTGTTCTGAATATGAGACATGGGCTTTCTAGGGACGTTTGGCTGTCCATAAATGGAAACATCTGAATAGACTAGACTAAACTTTTCTGATCTATCAAGGCTCTTTTTTATGCTATAAACCAGTAGTTCCCAACCTTGGGTCCCCAGATGTTCTTGGACTACAGCTCCCAGAAATCTCGGCCAACATAGCTAGTGGTGAAAGCTTCTCAGAGTTTTAATCCAAGAACATCTGGGGACCCAAGGTTGGGAACCACTGGCTTAATGTGACAGCCAGACATTTTTGTGTAACGTTTCTTGGTGATATAGAGGCTGAAATCCGGCAGGAAGTCACAACAAGAGGAGGCCTATTGAATTCAGTGGAATTTACAAAGGAGTTGTCTCACCAAATTCCCACTGGTTCAAAGGGCCAACTCTTGATGAGACACTACTAGATTTCAGCCAGAGAGCTGCAAACTTTGCAACATCTCCTTCTCTGAGTTTCCATGGCTAGAAACTGGAGGAGGAATACATTTTGTGATGTCACAGATGTTGTCGCAGAGTTGGAGCAAGCAAGCAAGCACAACACACATACAAGAGGCCCGGTCATGCTGAACCATGGAGTCCTGGCACTAGCGAGAATGAAAGGAAACATGCATCCAGTTTTTTTAAGAGTTCGCACAACCAACCAACCAACCAACCAACCAACCAACCAACCAACCAACCAACCAACCAAACAAACAAACAAACATACAAACAAACATACAAACAAACAAAACAAACAAAACAAACAAACAACCATTTCCCCCCCTCCTCCACCGCCACACCTCCTGAGATTTATCTCCCTGCTTGGAGATCCAGGGATACAAACGAATTTCCTGAGAATTTGGCATGCACCCTGCAATGTGATAACCTGAATTATATGTACTACGGCTTTCCATATTTAGGCATCTCTCATCATTGCCAGTGCTGGCTAGGGCCAACATGAGTTGCAGTCCATCTCATCAGGGGTGCACCAGATTGGGGGATACTATATCATGTGGCTGTTGTTGCTTTTTGGATGTACAAAGAACTTCTCTATGCCATGCAACATACGCATCCTGACTTTTCCTAGTCCACGGAAAAATTTTCATTGATAATACGATGTGTGACTTGTATTGTCCATGCATATTTCTTATCTAAGTCTTTCAGATGCAGATGTGAATAGAAATGGTTGAGGTATATCCATCACCCTTCTAAAGAGAAGGGGTCACCTTCTAAAGAGAAGAGGTCAAAGAAGGAGGTTGTGTTTGTCAAGATGTGAAACTCTGCATATATAGAATGTTAAAATAATTAAGGGAGCTATTGAAAAAGCAGTCCTGAAAATGAAAGTACTTTTAGAATTGTGACTTGAACAATAGTTTACTGTAGTCATTGCAACATGATTAGCCAGCTCTCCAGCAAAGCAAGGTCACTCTACAACACTCTGACAGTTGAGGGTATTTACCGTATTTTTCGCACCATAAGACGCACTTTCCCCCCACAAAACAGGGGGGTGGAAAGTCTGTGCGTCTTACGGAGCGAAGAAAACAGAGTATATTTTCCTGTTTTCTTCTCCTAAAAAATTGGTTCGTCTTATGGAAAGGTGCATCTTATGGAGCGAAAAATACGGTAAGTTACAATGTGTAAATATGGAGGTGGCATTTGCAAGTCCTATAGCTACAATATTCTGCTTTTCCAGTATTCTGGCATTTCAGTGACAGGCCCTTGGTCCTCCCAGTTTTGCAAAAAATGTAAAACCCTAAAGCCTCCTTTTACATCAGCCTGAGAAAAAGTCTGATACTTATCACCAACAACACATTGTTTGCAAAGAAAGCTAGGTGAGTCAACAACATAGAATGACCTGCTCCGTAATTCCTTCTACTGCACCTCCATTGCTTCAACCAGTCCCTCCCCTAATACCAGTGATGAGTAATAGCCAGCCCCTCACTTCTTGTCCCACTAGAAAAATGGTGACTTATAGCTATGATGACCATTACAGGCAAACCACTAACTTTGTTCCGATTCATTACTGCAGAAGGTAGTTTATTTCAGTGAAGTGCTTCCAAACTGTGATCCAGATGTCACTTGTATGAGGGAAGTTGACTTGCATGCCATTGCCGCAGACTTCAGAGCACCCCAGGAAGTGGAAAGACTAGTCCCGCTCTCTTATTTATCTTGTTGATGACTTGGAGTGTACTGGATATTTACTCTACACATGAGCAGTGAACTGTTTCGGAACCAATCTTTCTGCCGCCTTGCTCATTAATTTCAGATAACAAATAAGCAAAGCCTTTCAAAACATCCCATGCTATACAGACGATATTATGGTGGTGGTTTGTTTATTGCTTTCTTCTTTTCTTCCCCTCCTCCCCCTTCTTGGTAAGTCAGCATTATTGCCACTGTGATCAGAACACAGAACAGGAACACGAAAGGCATCCATTCTGGAATAGAAGCTGCAGTCTTATGCACATGAGGTGCTGAGTCCCAACAGTGTGTGAAAAGAGGAGCAAATATAAGCACTGGCTCATGTAATTGGTATGTTTTCTCCTAGTTTCCCTTCTCGTCAATTACATTTTACCTGTGGCCAACGATTAATCAACTTCTAAATGGGGCTGCAGGCTTCCTTATAGCAATTAACCAGAGCTTTTGAATTTTTTAAATACCTCCTTATCCTTCCACATCTGCACTGCCCCTCCAGGTGCTCAGCTTTGGTGATGCATGCCTTCCCCATGCTTAGAAACTATAAACCCTCCAGTTTATGAATGTGGATATTAGGCTTCCTGTCACCACAATTCAAAATGGCAGGAAATGGCCCAGTAGTGCTGCACAATCTTGTGCCTGCATTGCCAGCAGGAAAAAAAGATGCCAACCTTTACATGGTGCAAAGGGCAGCCTGAATGTTGACAACACCAAGGGTGGCAGTCAAGATAGTCTACGGCAGACCTGGGCAAAGTGTGGCCCGAGGGCCACATACGGCCCACGAGCCGCTCCTGTCCGGCCCACTGGACATCAAAACCATTCATAGCTTTCTGTCTAAAGTTGATCAGTTGCTTGTCTTTAAAGGTAAAGGTGAAGGTTCCCCTTGACAATTTTTGTCCAGTTGTGTTTGACTCTAGGGGGCGGTGCTCATCCCCGTTTCCAAGCCATAGAGCCAGCGTTTTGTCCGAAGACAATCTTCTGTGGTCACATGGCCAGTGCGACTTAGACACGGAACGCTGTTACCTTCCCACCGAGGTGGTCCCTATTTATCTACTTGCATTTGCATGCTTTCGAACCGCTAGGTTGGCAGGAGCTGCGACAAGCGACGGGAGCTCACTCCGTTGCGTGGATTCGATCTTACGACTGCTTGGTCTTCTGACCCTGCAGCACAACTTCTGTGTTTTAGCCCGCAGCGCCACCACGTCCCTTGCTTATCTTTAACATACTGCAAAAAAACCTCTTTAGTATTTGTGAAGATTAACAAGTTTAAAATTGAAACAATCATAACATCACTGTTTCATTTTATTTTTAAGTAAAGTTGGTTTGGCCCCCGAACACAGTTCAGATTTTTCATGTGGCCCCCCTGTAGAAATTAATTGCCCACCCCTGGTCTACGGGATCCCCTTTTGGGCTCACTATCATTCAAAAAGTGGCAGAAATCAAGGGAGAATTCCAGAAGTGGGCCCCCTTTTTTTCAATCAGTTAACCACGTGTTACCGAAACACAGAACGATTGTCACAGCTATTTTTCGGCAACTGTAAGTTTGTATGAGCTGTTTTAAATCTGAGGGTGCTTAGGGCCTCTTGTTTCTGCACAGGGGTGGTGGTGGTGTAAAAAGGTTTGAAATTTTAAAAAATGTAACTCAAAAACCCTTTGCCCAAACATGCCCGAAATTCGTGCAAGAACAAGAGCAGACTGCTACGTCTGCACCAAGCTTGCTGCTGCTCTGAAAGTTTCAAAGTTATAATTCTTTTTTGTTTCAGGTGCCCCCATTTTTAGATTAGTCTTGTAGAATATTGATTTCCTCTGCTGCACAATACTATGGTTGCACTCCCATGCAGCAATAATCCCTCTGTGTCCTATGTTAGTATACTATGGAATACTAAGGAATGAGTAACAACTCCGGAAGTCAGCGGTAGGGACAGGAAAGCTCCCCCAGTAAATAACCCAGAATTAAATTTACCTGCTAAGTCAGTATAAAATATTATTCTTTTTGGTGAGGAGGAAATTCCTGCCATTTGTGATTTTTGGACTTCACCCCCCCACACACAATTCTCCGAAAACTCCCCACGCCTGATTCAGGGACCTCCAGCCAACAGATCACCACCTGCAGTCACCTAAATTTTGTTCACCTGCAGCACGGCCTTGTCACAGAAGCTGGCTTGGGCCTACTTCCTGTTGTTAATATTCAAAAGAGGAACCTGCCCTTGGACAGATGACACGCCCCCTGCTCCTTATTTTACCAGTCTGTGCAACAAAGCACAGCCGTTGTATATTTATAGAATGCTTAAAATTCCATCTTAAAAAATGGAGAAAATGCCTCCCAGACTGACCAAACAAGGAATAATATTGTTGTGTGGAAGAAGAGTTTTCATCGTTGTTTAGTCGTTTAGTCGTGTCCAACTCCTCGTGACCCCACGGACTAGAGCACGCCAGGCCCTCCTATCTTCCACTGACTCCCATAGTTGTGTCAATTTCATGTTGGTTGCTTCGCAGACACTGTCCAGCCATCTCATCCTCTGTCCTCCCCTTCTCCTCTTCCCCTCACAATTTCCTAACATCAAGGTCTTTTCCAAGGAGTCTTCTCTTTTCATGAGATGGCCAAAGTACTGGAGCCTCAGCTTCAGGATCTGTCCTTCCAGTGAGCACTCAGGATTTATTTCCTTTAGAATTTATAAGTTTGTTCTCCTTGCAGTCCAGGGGACTCTCAAGAGCCTCCTCCAGCACCACAATTCAAAGGCATAAATTCTTCTGCGGTCTGCTTTCTCTATGGTCCAGCTCTCACTTCCATACATCACGACAGGAAAAACCATAGCTTTGACTATTCGGATTTTTGTTGGCAAGGTAATGTCTCTGCTTTTTAAGATGCTGACAAGGTTTGTCATCGCTTTCCTCCCAAGAAGCAGGCGTCTTTGAATTTCGTGGCTGCTGTCTCCATCTGCAGTGATCATGGAGCCCAAGAAAATAAAATCTGTCACTGCCTCCATATCTTCCCCTTCAATTTCCCAGGAGGTGATGGGACCAGTGGCCATGATCTTAGTTTTTTTGATGTTGAGTTTCAGGCCATTTTTTTGCACTCTCCTCTTTCACTTTCATTACAAGGTTCTTTAATTCCTCCTCATTATCTGCCATCAGAGTGGTATCATCTGCATATCGGAGATTGTTGATATTTCTTCCGGCAATCTTAATTCCTCCAGTCCGGTCTTCCGCGTGATGTATTCTGCATATAAATTAAATAAGCTGGGGGACAATATACAGCCTTGCCGTACTCCTTTCCCAATTTTGAACCAATCCGTTGTTCCATATCCAGTTCTAACTGTTGCTTCCTGTCCCACATATAGGTTTCTCAGGAGATAGACAAGGTGGTCAGGAACTCCCATTTCTTTAAGGACTTGCCATAGTTTGCTGTGGTCCACACAGTCAAAGGCTTTTGCATAGTCAATGAAGCAGAAGTAGATGTTTTTCTGGAACTCTATGGCTTTCTCCCTAATCCAGCGCAGGTTAGGAATTTGGTCTCTAGTTCCTCTGCCCCTTCGGAAGCCAGCTTGTACTTTTGGGAGTTCTCAGTCCACATACTGCTGAAGCCTACCTTGTAGGATTTTGAGCATAACCTTGCTAGTGTGTGAAATGAGTGCAATTGTACGGTAGTTGGAGCATTCTTTGGCACTGCCTTTCTTTGGGATTGGGATGTAGACTGATCTTTTCCAATCCTCTGGCCACTGTTGAGTTTTCCAAACTTGCTGGCATATTGAATGTAGCACCTTAACAGCATAATCTTTTAAGATTTTAAGTAGTTCCACTGGAATGTCATCACCTCCAAAAGTTTTACTGTTGCCTTATTTATTATACAAGACTGAAAACCGATCAATGCGTTCCAATGGGGGAAATACCTGCTTGTCCAGCGGAGATCCTCCATAGGGCGGCCATTTTCCAGTGCCTGTCTTGCGAAATGAGGTCTGGGAAACAGCGCGCAGCCATTATGAGAGGTGCCAATCAGCTGTTTCTAAATTGTCGTGTAGCGAAAAATCGATTCCCAAAGCAGGGAACTGATTGTCGTATAGCAAAAAAAGCCCATAGACACATCATTTTGCAATTGCTATAGCGATTGAAAAAAAACATCATAAAGTGAAAAAACATCATGCAGGGTAAGCATCTAGCGAGGCACCACTGTATTAGTAATACATTCCATTTCCCACAATCAGAATGTCAACCAGATAGAAATGCAAAACCATGGCGTTCAAGGAGTCTGGGTTCCTTGACTTGCACATTTTTGTACATGCCTAAAGACTGGGAAACCATGGAAGCATGCAAACACTTGAATCTGTACATCTCGAATCAAATATTTAATTGGTGCACAAGCATTTGAATTACTGCTCGTTCCTCCTACTTTAATTGAACATCGGTGCCTGCCTCGCATTGCCTTGGGGATGCTTTTGGGAGAGAGGAAATGGATAAATATTAAAAATAAAATGAACAAATTATAACTCCTACATGAATGGTAGGAACACCTTTCCCCCCAACAACAAAAAATCTGGGAAACGTCGCCAAGAAACAATTACCTGCAAGAGTTTGCGTTCTGGGAAACAAACATAGGAATGGTGGAGGCAATTTAAGCCCACCTTTTTGATCAACAGCTGGACTGCTATAACCTAAGGCTGGTTAAATCTTGGGATGACATCCAAATTATATCAGACGGAGACGTGTAGGATGGATCGTGAGAGAAGTCGCGGCAGCCAGCCGCAGTAAACCGAGCCAAGGGGAACCACTGGAGAAACCACAAAGAAATATAATTACAGATGGGATTCAAAACAGGGTTGAGTATTCCAGATTGCCTCCACCGCTTCTGAAGGCTGGTCCCCCCAAAGGTAAGAATCTTACGATACCCACTGGAGTTCCCCTGGCCTTGCTATCAAACGCAGCCAGTAAGGGGTCCCCACCCACTGCTTCATGCCAACTCTAATTAAGCCTCGAGCAGCAGCAACATACAAACGACAGAGCACTGGCAATCGGAGCATGGCCTGTATTGGTCTTTGAAGCTGGCGTCTTTTTTCTTCTTCCTCGTTTCTTTTCTCTTTTTTTGAGGCATTCGGTGTCTCCCAGAGGTGCCAGGCTGACAGCCCTCGAGCGTATATTCTCCTTTCACCTCACAGGAAGCACCGACGAAGTTATGCGGCCGTTTTTTTCCTCACGCTTCTGCACACCCCTTGTGGAGAATGTCGTGCACAAACACACACACGAAGAGGAACGATCTTATAGGCGGGAGACTGTGTGCTGTAGAATGTGAGACTTTGTGATTGCCTCAGGAATTGAACATATTTACGACAACCACATGCTTGCCATGTTCTGTTCAGTTGGTTTTTTAAAAAATTCTAAGCTACTGCAGATCCCAGAGCTTTGATGTAACGAATTGTGAATGGCTTGTCTCTTGTAATTAAGGCCATTAAAATTGAAGGCAAAAGCCTCACTACATGGGAAAGAGCTGGTTGGAGAGCTCAGTGGTTTAGGTATGTGGCTGCAGAGCCAGAGGTTGGGCGTTCGATTCCCCCACTGGGCCTCCCTGTGAGTAGACCCAGTCTGTGTGGCCTTGGGCAAGCTGCACAGTCCAAGGATTCCCTCAGAAGAAGGGAGTAGTGAACCACTCTCTGTGAGAATTCACTGCCTGCCTCCTGCACATTACCATTAGGTTCCTCTTTGAGATTAAGTAAATAAGAAACTTTGGCCAGATTCAAACTCTCAACATTTATTTCTGGTAGATCAAGACAACTATTGACATCGGTAACGGTGGCATGTTTTCTTCTCTTCACGCAATGGTGTGAGAAAGGGGTTCAAGTCTTGTTCCACAAGCGGGTTCAAAACAGCAATGTCCAACTGTTTTAAGTCCCTCATTGGGAAAGAGTTCCACCATTGGTGGGTCTGATGAAATTGACAATATGGCATCTTTTGCCCTTGCTTGCCTCGTTGGGATGATTCCTGGCTTCTGGAGGTCACACAGCTTGGGCTCCTGCTTCTCTCTGACCCAGAGGCTCTCGGCCATCAACCCGAGCGATCTTAGCCCTCTCCTCTAAGATCTTCCTACTCCACTAGCATGTCTCCTTTCTCCTTCCATAAGAGGGACCTTATGGGGACCCTCACTGGGACCACCTCTAGTCTCCTCTCTACCTCCTCTCATGGTACCATGAGCCATTCCCACTTATTCATCCATGGATTTTCTAGCCCGACCCATTCCCATCCTGGGGGAAGAGTCTTTTGCTTTACCTTTGTGTCTACCTCATCAGCATCTACTATCCGCTTCTTTACCCCCCTCTTATATACTTTCTCCTCCTCCTCCTCCTCTTTCACTCTCACCTTTTCTAACTGTTGATTCACCTCACCCACTGTCTTTCCCACCTTCTCCAACACACCTTCTTGCTCTCTCCATTCCCCAGCAGGGGTTTGTCACGCTTCTGTCAATTCGTCGAAGAATATTCATATATTTGTATTCGTTGATCCATTAACCTTGATGAATAGTGGATCAAAATAAATGACCTTTTTTTAAAAATTTGTCCCCATCTCTTGTTGCCATGCTTCTTGTCATCTTCGCTCTCCTGGGTCTGGGAACAGCACTTGTCCCCCTTCTAACACTATCTACCTGAGAAACCATGAAAAAGGGGCACCTTAAATCAGAATTGACTTGACAGTACATCATGATGATGATGATTTATTACATGGGGAAGAGGTATATCACATCATTCAAGTTTGTGCAGCTGCCTCATGTTGTGGGTGACAAGAGGTGGGCAAGAGAGCAAGGTGTTTGGCATCACAAGCTGTTGGCTGGTGGCACTCACATTCTTTAAGTATCTATAAAGCTAACCATTGCAGTCACTTTTGAAAAATGAGAAAGAAAAGAGATACTTCTAAAAAAATGTAACCACACCAGTAATGAACTACATTAAGGGATCTTGAAACTACTACAACATCAAATTACTTATGCAGAGTGACTACAAACGTCATGCCCCCTGCAGCTTTCTCCGATGACCATGGCGGTGCATAGTGTTGAATGAAAGCTAAATGGCCATGTTCTGAAGGTTGTTCTTCCTGACATTTCACCAGTCTCTGTGGCCGGCATCTTCAAAGGACTGGAGTCGGAACTCTGTCTGAAGATGCTGGTCACAGAGACTGGCGAAACGTCAGGAAGAACAACCTTCAGAACACGGCCAAAAAGCCCGAAAAACCCACAACAACCAGATTGAGGGATGTTTTCCCTCCTCTATTCTCCCTTCTTCCTGAACGGTTTGCCATGAATCCACTCGTTGCTGAGAGACTGAAGGAGTGTGTGTGTGTGTGTGGGGGGGGAATGCAGCCCTCCATATTTTGCTGCTAATGCAAAGCATGAGGTGAGGAAAGGCGACACCCGAATCCATTTCCTTTGGTAATAGGGCCACCCTGTTAAGCTACAATACCAGCTCCTGAAACAACACAATTAAGAGAGCTGGTTTGGTGCAGCGTCAAAGGTCACTTGTTTCATTCTTATTGGTTCCTTCTGAATATTTCAAGACCCGTGAACTTTTTTTTTTATAACAGTAGAATGATGTATAGCTTTGAAATAATAATTGAGGGGACTCGGCGTAAGCTGAGCTATGTTTACTTAAGTATTCTGGGTGCCCTTAGCCATTGCTGACCTCCTTGAGTTATAAGAAACAATGCGGTCCTTCAGATCCACGGCCGCCCAGATCCACAACTCGCTAAATGCATTAAGACATTAATGTCTGTTTGGGGATCAGTTCTCAACTTAACAGGTTAACCTCTGGCCCGTCGGGGAATAAACAGCCAGGGAGATTTAGCTGGACCTTGTACACAGGCTGTAAGTGGATATCTCCAGCCCACCCATCTGACAGCCATTGTGAAAGGGGGAACGTTTTCCTCTCGTAAGGGAGCGTTAGAAATAATCTAAGCTGACATCTTGGGGCTTAATGAAAATGCTGAGATCAGGCACGGAGCCGTGCTAGATGGTCCCCCTTCTTTCCTGCCAGAGCAGGATCAGAATTAGGAAAGGCTCCTGATGATGACGGGAAAGAGGAGCAAGGACATAGATGAGAACATAGACTCCTTCACAGGTACATTTGGTGGGGACACCAGAGAGGGCCTTCTCTGTCGCTGCTCCCCAGACTCTGGAACTCCTTCCCAATGGAGGCCAGACTGGCCCCATCTTGGCTGTCCTTCCACAAGCAGACAAATACCTTTCTCTTCAGCCAAGCTTTCCCCCAGTGACCGGCTGTCTGAGAAGGGTTGTTAAATGGAGGGCTGTGTCTTGTTGCATTGAATCTGGATTTGGTGTCGATTTCGTTAACCATTTTGAGTATGGTCTTTGTTTGGTTCTTTTTAATATTTGCACACTTGCTGTTTTTGAGCATTGTCTTTTAATGAAGCCACCTTGGCGTCATTTTTAAAGAGAATGGTGGGGTGAAAATATTTTAAATAAAATAAATAAGAAAACATCTTGGGCTTGTTACAATAATAGGCTTCAGCTTGGCCAAGGGATTTCTGCTCATGTAAAGCAGGGTGCATTGATAGGGTATCCTCCAGATATTGTGGCCGATAATGTCTTTCTGTGTGAGGATGATGCCAGCTGGAACATCTGGAGGGTCCCAGCTGTGCCTTACCGAACTATTTTATCCTTCTACTGCTGTGAGTAGCAAGAAAAAAGCTTGCTTCTTCAAGACTGATGCAAGAAGCAAGCCCTTCCCCTCATCCTTGTTAAAAGCCATATTTTCTTGTTGCTAATGTAGGTGGCGAAATTGATGTTTTGCTCTCCTTGAGATTTCTGGCTGAAAGGTTTTACATTCACCCCATTTGGTGAATTTATGGTGTGTATGGTGAATTTATGACGGTGTGTCTTATCAGCCACTTGTGTGGTCCTTGAATATTTTTTGGGGGGGGGGTGGGGACAATGAATTCCTTCCATCCCAACATATTTTTCATCCCACTGGTTTTCATTATCATCACCATCATCCTTTGAGAACGGCCAAGCTGGAAAGGACCGTATGTATTGTTGAGTCTAGCTCTTCTAGGCATTCCCTCTGATGTCGGGGATTAAACCTGTGACCCAGGACTGTCACTAATAATTTTGGAACCCTATGGAAGCAGCACCACATACCACCTATGTCACCCAGCCCACCCTGACTCTCCTCTGGAGAGGACAAGGCTAGCCCACAATGCCACAATTTGCTCCTCCTTTTTTTTTTTTTTTTTTTTGGCATGTTGTTCAGGGTTTGGCTACACCCCGACAGGCATTTGAGCACATGGTCCTCTTTTCTTTCTTTGAAAGCATAAATGTTTGTTTTCTTTAGTGGCCGGATGCCCTGGTGGCAATAAGGTTGGTGTGGGCGGGTGGCGGCCCCTTGTTTCCTCTTTCAATAGGTGGGAGAGCTTGGGCCTTGTGGAGAGTTCCCCTCAAAGCGAACAGTGGCAGGACAGGTTGTTCTTTTATTTTGATAACCATGGTAGAAGATGTTAGTGCTAATTGTCCTCTTCAGTCAATTCACCTCTAAATTTGAGTAGGCCCCTCTCAGATTTTGGCACCCTGTGGTTGGCAAAGCCCTGTGAGATCTGCTCGCGTTAGGACTCTGCTGAGACCTTCCAAATGCAAAGCAAATGTTTTACTCTTGAGCGAAGGCATCCTATGGAAAACTCCGAAAAGTGTTGCCATAAGTCAGAATTAACATCATGTTACATGATGATGATGATGATTTATGAATAAATATGTTGTAGTTTAGTCATTAAGTCTTGTCCGACTCTTTGTGACCCCATGGACCAGAGCACACCAGGCCCTCCTGTCTTCCACTGCCTCCCGGAGTTGGGTCAAATCCATGTTGGTCGCTTCCATGACACTGTCCAACCATCTCATCCTCTGTCGTCCCCTTCTCCTCTTGCCTTCAAACTTTCCCAACATCAGGGTCTTTTCCAGGGAGTCTTCTCTTCTCAATGAATAAATCTATCTTACCTCAAATGATGAGCAGGAGCAACAGCGGCGAATTGTTACGTTTTACTACTTCAGCTGGTATGCGATCCACAAAAGTGGGTGTGCTTAAACATCTTCATATTTGATATAACATTACAAAGAATGTTTAATGTTCGCGGTAGCCCATAAGGCGTCCTCAATCACATGGATAGGACCAAGGCAGTACTTTTAGATTCCATGACCCAATAATAGAAAACGGATCAATGGGTTCTCAGGGGAAACATGCAAGTGTGGACACCACACTTGAAGAAGGATGCCAACAAACTGGAGAAAGTTTAGAGGAAGGCAACAAGGGTGATCAGGGATTAGAAACCAAGCTCTATGAGGAAAGACTGGAAGAACTGGGCGTGTTTAGCCTGGAGAAAATAAGACATAGGGGTGATATGATGACACTTTTCAAATGCTAGAAAAACTGTCAGGCAGAGAAGAAGGAGGATCTGTTCTTGATCATTCCAGAGTGCAGGACACCTAATAATACATGAAGCTGGATTTGGACTAAATATCATGAAAAAACTCATAACAGAGTAGTACAACAATGGACCAGTTACCTCAGGAAGTGGTGAGTGCTCCACAATGGAAACATTCAAAAGAATATTGGATAACCCTCTGTCAGATCTGCTTTGACTTGGATTCCTGCCTTTTGGGGGGGTTGGAGTTGATAGCCTTATAAGCCCCTTCAACTCAATGATTCTAATTCCCCCCCCCCACAGAATAAATCACTCTATTCCCACCCAGTTCCACACTGTTCCCTATCAAAAGATGGGCAGTTTTGATTTCAAGGCTTTGGTGATTCTTCAAGTTTGGTTCCAGCAAGGAAAAATACCTGCCTTTGTTGTTATCACTGCCACCCACATCTTTTGCTGGAGCTAGGCATAACAGGACTGCTGACAAAACTCATTTCCCTTCATAACATTGTGGGTTTCTCAGAATATGACATCACCGTACTGTGTATTTTTCCTCACGGGGAGTTCACGTCTTTGGTTGCTGCTTGCAGTGTGGAGGAAATTGGTCAAGTGATAATATCATGGCACGTATTTTATATCCCCAGGCGTTCATGAAAAACAAGTGCCAAGCCTCATGGGTCCAACACTGAACATCTAGTTCTCCTTTGCTGAATCAAAAGGATGATGGTTTAATGTCAAGCGTCCATATACCAGATTGCAGAAATGTTTTATGCTGAACAGTCAGCATGGTTAGTGAGCATTATGATGAAAAAAAATCTGTGAGTTATAGCTGTGCTTTTTTTTAAAGTTTATTATAAGCTTTGAGTACTTCTACAACAGAGACCTATACCAGTTTGATACCAATTTGTCATATTTCCATCCTATGGTATCCTGAAATTTGTTTACTGAGGTACTTAAAGTTCTCTGCTTCAGAACTGTACTGTGGCAGGTTTTGAGGCCCCCCCTCTTTTTGTGATGATGTATGTATGTATGTATTTATTTAATGTAAAATATTTTACCCCACCTTTCTCCTTAAAAAGGACCCAGGGTGGCTTATATTATTAAAAAGACAATATTTAAAAGCTAAAAGCAGTAAGTATACACATATTTAAAAATAATTAAACTAAAAACACATTTAAAAGCAACAAGGCACAACAATTCATTTTAAGAAACCCTCTTAGATAGCAAGCCACTCTGGGAAAACTTACCTAAAGAGAAAGGTATTTGCCTGCTTGCAGAAGAACAGCAAAGATGGGGCCAGCCTGGCCTCCAGTGGGAGGGAGTTCCAGAGTCTGGGAGCAGCCACAGAGAAGGCCCTCTCCCGTGTCCCTACCAAGCATGTCAGTGAGAGCGGTGGGACCAAGAGAAAAGGCCTCTGATGATCTGAGGAAGCTCAGGATAATGTTAAAAAATGGTGGTCTTTGCCTCTTAAGATACCCCGTTCCATTTATGGTAAGAAGAACATTTGTGAGTGTGGGTTACATCCATCTAACCAAGCAGCAACAGAGCCAGGAGAACTTCCTTGGCTAGGCTGTTTCCCTGGTTCTTGTAAGTCTCATAAGTAGGGCTTTTCAGGAGCCTCACCCAAATCCAAATGACGAATGGAATCAACCTGATGCAGAGCAGTTTCATTCAGTTCCAGATCACAGTGGAATTGCTTGGTTTGCTTCTGGGGAGATGTGGATGTCCCAACTGATTTGGATCTGGCATACAGGGCAACTCGTGTATCAATCACACCAGCCTACGTTTTAAATTATTTATTTACTACGGTCAATGACCAGGAAGATAAAAATGCATTACTTAGATAAAAATCACATAATATCAGAGACACCAGCCAACTAATTTTTCTCTTTTTAAAGCATAATTTAGAGATGCCTAAGACACAACTTCCCTGAAGCAAGACACCTGAAATAAATTCATTCATTCATTCATTCATTCATTCATTCATTCATTCATTCATTCATTCATTCATTCATTCATTCATTTACTACCCATCTAGCAAACTAGGTACTCTGGGCCGTTTACAACAATGTTGTTGTTTAGTCGTTTAGTCGTGTCCGACTCTTCGTGACCCCATGGACCAGAGCACGCCAGGCCCTCCTGTCTTCCACTGCCTCCTAGAGTCAGATTCATGTTGGTCGCTTTGATGACCCTGTCCAACCATCTTGTCCTCTGTCATCCTCTTCTCCTCTTGCCCTCACACTTTCCCAACATCAGGGTCTTTTCCAGGGAGTCTTCTCTTCTCATGAGATGGCCAAAGGATTGGAGCCTCAGCTTCAGGATCTGTCCTTCCAGTGAGCACTCAGGCTTGATTTCCTTCAGAATGGATAGGTTTGTTCTCCTTACAGTCCAGGGGACTTTCAAGAGCCTCCTCCAGCACCACATTTCAAAAGCATCTATTCTTAAGCGGTCAGCCTTCTTTATGGTCCAGCTCTCACTTCCATACATCACCACTGGAAAAACCATAGCTTTGACTATGTGGACCTTTGTCGGCAACAAGATCTTTGTTGACAACAACATAATGAGACAAATATAAAATCAACCATGTATGAACAAATGCTATAAGTTTGATCCTCAGCAGCTGCTAAGAAATTTACTGAGTTTATTCCCCACTTTAGTGTCTTTCACATCAACCCTTTTTCATCTTTGTGAGTGCCAAGATGTGAACATTATGGCTGCTTTGGTTTTCCAGAGCAAATCAAGGTGTTGGCTTTACAAATTTACAGATCGATTCCGATCTGGGATGCAATTCAGATTAGAAGAGGCGCGAAGCACTTTTGGGCCAAAGTGGGATGCCTTCTAAAGCTCCAGATTGGCCTTCAGAATTAAACGGGGATAAACATAACCAGCTCAGAACAGCGGAAACAAGGAGGAGATGCCAGATGATGTTATTGTCCCTGAAGATCCCAATGATGTGACATTTTGACCCTTGCAAACCCTCTCAATGATACGAAACTTTCCAGACTATCAGAAACACACTGCTTTAACCTAGATTTCTGTCACTTTGATCAATGCTTTGATTTCATACTGCACACCTTTTATCTGCAATACTGGCAGCTGATCAGGACCTTTTGAAAGAAGTGGCAATAAATGGGAATAAATATAATTAACTAGAACTCCCTCTAAGAAAAATGTAGCAGGGTGAAACTTCTTTCTAAAAAAGGGCAACAGCCTAAATTTTCAGCAGCTCCTACACAGGCTAGATCCTATTATATCTCGAGCATGTTTTAACATTGAAGATTGCATTGATAGTTAAAAGTTCTGACGACAACTCCAGCCGCAAATGTGGAATTGAAGTCATATATTTTGTGGGGGTTTATTGACTGTTTTCCTTCAAAGGTTTTAACGTTCGCCTCCCCGGTGTACTCACTTGGCCGACTTTTGCAGGAGCCTTTGATCCTCTCAATAAAACAAAGGCGTTAGGCAAGGACTGTAAATTTGGCTTTCAGCAAAAGCAAAGTTTGCACTAAAATTGCTTTCAGCCTTGTGCCAGACTGACTGCAGTGCCAGAATGGCACCGGTTCACGGTACCCTTAGGAATGGCCCTTCTGACACTCTTGGAAGACTTAAGAAGGAAGAACATGGGAATGACGGTGGTCATTTCTTCTTGCTTGTCCCCGTCCTGTTTAACTCAGAGGTGACCGACCATGAAAGCCTCCACCATCTGTTGTGGTTCTTAAATGCTTAGCAGGACATGAACTTACCCAAACTTTTTTTTTTTGAAAACAGATGCCAAGGATTTCAAGACGAGAGATCCATGCCATTGCAGTTATTTAGGATCAAACTGGATGATATGCTTAGCACATTTCTTTTCTTTAAAAGGCAGTACTCCCTACAGTAGGAAAAGAGATGTATCATAGGGCATGATTTTTATCGACTCTGTATCTTTGTTTTAAGATTGGCCACTGGGAGGTAAGCGAATCAAAGTGTTGGAAAATGTAGTTATAATAATTGTTATCTATAATAATCTTCGAACTGCCAAGCTGGAAAGAACCCTATGGATCATTGAGACCAGGCGCTGTCAAGGAGGCTTAGTGGGGAATGAAACTCCCAACCTCTGTCTAAACCACTGAGCAATCTAGCAGTCCTTTAGGTCTTACTGTTTGCAGAGAAGACTCCTTGGAAAAGACCTTGATGTTGGGAAAGTGTGAAGGCAAGAGGAGAAAGGGACGACAGAGGACGGGATGGTTGGACAGGGTCACCAAAGTGACCGACATGAATTTAACCCAACTCTGGGAGGCAGTGGAAGACAGGAGGGCCTGGCATGCTCTGGTCCATGGGGTCACGAAGAGTCGGACATGACTAAACGACAACAACATTCGCAATCCAGTTATTTATCTTCTAATCCCCAATGCATAAATAAATAAGGAAGTAAGCAAGAACTTCAGGAAAAAAAGAATATCTAGTGATATAGAAAAAGTAAATGCATAACAAAGTTCCAAAGCTAAGAAAGAAGTTCTTGAACTAATGCACCCATTTAGGAACATATTCTTAATAGGAAAAATGATGCTACTCAATCTATGTACAGTATTTGGCTGAAAGAAGTTACACATAGCTCAGGATGAATCAATTCTTTGATATAATTTTTGTTTTATTTTCTGCTTTTTAAAGTTTAAAGTTTTTAATCAGTTCAGGGTCATCTAGCATCCTCTTTTGAAAAATGGTTAGGAAGCACAAATCATCTTTAAAGCATCTAATAACATCTCATGACAGTTAATTCCATACATTAATCCTGCATTGTAGAAAGCAATCATTATGACAAGTAATTCTCTATAATATAGTACCAGCAGAGTTCATAGCCTTGGTGATGATGGCAACTTTTAATGTGGCTCAAAGGACATGTAGTGGTCTTGTGGAATATGTAGAACCAGTGTGGTATGGTGGTTAGAGTATTGAATAAGGACTCAGGAGACCTGGGTTCAAATTCCTGCTCTGCCACGGAAATTTAATGGGGGTGCGGCTATGGTAAAGCCACGCCTTAGATACCTCACATAATATGAAACTCTGTGTGGGGAGAAGTCCGAAGAGACATGACGGCACATATCACAAAGAACATGGGCCTGCAAGTTGATTGTCAAGAGTAAGCAATTGTGGAAAGCATTTGTCCATACTAAGAGCTCTAGTCTAGGGATGATTCCTGGTCATCATCTTTTTCACTATAATGAGGAGTAACGTCACGGAACTCAAACATCTTTCTAACTTTCACTGAGTTCCTCAGATATTTTCACTTAAAGGGGAACCTTCAAATTCACACTAAAAATGCCAGCAGGCGTAGAGATAACAGTATTCTGAAGGTTCGTTTGCCTAAAAACAACAACAGGAATTTGGATTTCTTCAAAACGTGCTCAAAGAGGATCCCCAGAGCTACTTCAGATAACATTTCTGCAGTAACCAGCATTCACACTGTGATTTGGGAGAGTGAAATACAGTAGGATCGCCATATCTGATGGGGATTGGTTCCAAGTCCCCCGTGGATACCAAAAACTGTGGATAATAGCTATATAGGATGAGGGGGGGAGAGAGAGAGAGCGAGCATGGTAAAAGAAAAAAAATGAAATAGTTATTTTTCACATGCCTTTCCAGAACCAGAGCCAGAGACTATGCTATGCATTCTTAACTGGCAAGTATTCATATCCCTGTTCTTGTAATACATGTGAAAATAGTTTTTTTCTGGATTTTTTTTTCTTTTAATATTTTTAATATTTTCAGACCATGGTTAAGTGAATCAGTGGATACTGATTCTGTGGATGAGGGTGTTCTACTGTATTGTCTACATATTATCCTGGTATACGTATGAATGACCCATGATCCAAAGCAGGGGAGAGTAAACCACTATTTTGTCCTCCCCTCCAATCCCTCAGATTGAGGATTACCCCTGTACTGTAGTTGAAAGTTCCATCAAGAACATTGGTCTAGTGCAGTGGTTCCCAACCTTGGGTAACTCAGCTGTTCCTGGACTGCAACTCCCAGAAGCCTTCACTACTATCTGTGCTGGCCAGGGTTTCTGGGAGTTGTAGTCCAAGAACTCCTGGGTTATCCAATGTTGGGAACCGCTGAGGCGAGTAGTATCTGTCAGACTTTGGGAAAGAGGCCATGGTCTCTAGAGCAGTGGTTCTTAACCTTTGTTACTCGGGTGTTTTTGAACTGCAACTCCCAGAAAACCCAGCCAGCACAGTTGGTGGTGAAGGCTTCTGGGAGTTGCAGTCCAAAACTCCTGAGTAACCCAAGGTTAAGAACCAGTGCTCTAGAGCATTCTGGGAGTCCAAGAAAAGAATGCTGAGGGGTTTTCTGACCCTTGAAATCTGAGGGACGTCCTTGTGATTAGAATTGCTAAGGGCCAGAACACCGTTCGTAAGGAACGTGGATGTGTCTCCCATCAAACTATGTTTCACTTTTCAAGGGATGGTCGGTATTTTGTAGCCAACTCAACTCTCCGAAAAGCGGATCGGTTTTCTGTGTTGGAAAACTTTTATTTCTCCCTCTCCCTGGACGCCATTTCTGCATGGGCCTGTAAAAAAATAATAATAATAATACTAGTTTGTTGAGAGAACTGGAGAGTGAACTTTAATTCATGTATTTTAAACAAAGGTGTGATGAGCCTCACAGACAGTTCACAAAAGGAAAAAAAATATCAGCAAGAACTGCATATTATGCTGAGAGTGCTCCTGACTTTCAAATTTCTCCACAGGTATTATTTCCTATGAATAGGAACAAAGAGCCAAAAAACAGTTAAAAAGCATATTCAAATGTGTGCATAAAAACGTTTGGTAAATGAACACTGTTTAGTTTGCTGACATAATTACTTCAATGTAATTTTTATGAGTTGTAGAAATCTTGGCATTTTCACTGAACCAGATAATTAGACTCTGAATAGAACAGGGTCAGAATAATTAATACATCAAAACTAGATGAACTTTTTCTAATTATTTTTATTTAATCTCTATTATAATTATTGTTATACTCTGTTGAGCATGATTGCCTCATGTTCATAGATTTGAATACCATCCTATAGTAGCAACGTGGGACTTTGTGGAATATTAACAAACCGTGGCTTGGAGAAATTAGAATGGTGTCGTTTCATGATGGAATTCTAAATTGGAATTTTTCTTACTTTTTTTCCCCCTCTACAGATGCACCAAATTTGCTCCCCTGTCGTGTAAAAAATATTAATTTCGTGGTGTTCTTTTTTCAAACAGGGGAAAATGAAAAAAAAAACACCCCATACTGTTTGAAGTATTCCTTTAGGGCTAAAGTTCTGGCAAAGTTCAAAACCAACTTGTAGGCAATTTTCGACTCGGTGGCTGAAGAAGTAACACAACGCCGAAACAAGTCAATTTTACCTCAGTCCTTGGTATCATCCCCATGTTGTGCTAAAGCTCCAGTAACCTGTTGCTACCATGCTCATTTAATTACAATCGCTACTCCAAAAAAGTTACTTTTAAAAAGTAATTCATTGCATCTACAAGCTTTGGGCCCAAAAGTCATTAGTGGCCATAGTTGCCACTTTGGACCCAAAAAGTAGTTAATTGCAAACAATTTATACTGTTTACTTTTGCGCAATCTGGAAATAAATAGACCAAAACTTTCCGGCTCTCGTTTTTTAAAAAAAATCACATACAGGGCCCTTTGGTATAAAGTTTACTTAATATTTAATATTGTGGCCACACACTTCCTGGAATTATAAAAGTCATCACAATAGCTGCCGATACCTTACAGAAAAGGTAAAGGTAAACGTTCCCCTTGACAATTTTTATCCAGTCGTGTTTGACTCTAGGGGGCGGTGCTCATCCCCGTTTCCAAGCCATAGAGCCAGCGTTTTTGTCCGAAGACAATCTTCTGTGGTCACATGGCCAGTGCGACTTAGACACGGAACACCGTTACCTTCCCACCGAGGTGGTACCTATTTATCTACTTGCATTTACATGCTTTCGAACCGCTAGGTTGGTGGGAGCTGGGACAAGCGATGGGAGCTCACTCCGTCACGCGGATTCGATCTTACGACTGCTGGTCTTCTGACCCTGCAGCACACAAAGGCTTCTGCGGTTTAGCCCACAGCGCCACCACGTCCCCCACCTTACAGAAAGAGCAATGTTATCCCTTATTCATTCATTCATTCATTCATTCATTCATAAATAAATAAATAAATAAATAAATAAATAAATAAATAAATAAATAAATAAATAAATAAATAAATAAATAAATAAATAAATAAATAAATAAATAAATAAATGGCTACTTCCAAGCTCTGCTAATGTGGAATAAGCTATTTAATCCCTAAGCATGGCTTTAGATTTCCTCATAACAGTTTGGCCTGCCGGGTGGCTGATAGGAAGTGATGGCATGGCTCTTGGGTTTTTTTAAATAGTTGTGTAGGATTCTGGTGACGGGTACAATGGTAACAGCCTAGAGATGGCAGTTACTGACTTCCCCCTCTTGTTTAAAAGAGTGAAGGGCCCCCTTTTGGCAGCAAGTGGGCTCTAAATCTGGTCCAAGTTTAAATTCCAGCAGACATTCCTTGGCCTGGCCTTGCCAAGAGCTTCCTGAACGGAGGAAGAACCAGCCATGTAGAACCCAGCTTAGGATCCATGCAGTGAAATCATGAAACAATAAGCTAAATCACTTCTAGACTGCAGGTGGCAGAATACGGTTTTCTGAAAAATATCCCGACATGAACTCCTTGCAAATAGAAAGCTAGTATAGCAAAGGCTTGGCTTGGAAAAATAAACTCCCTGAAGCACTGCTTTTCCATTTGCAGGGTGTTCTTTTTCTTTTTCCCCCCTTCACATGGGGCATTGATCCTCTGTGTTCTGCCCCATGTCTTGCTACAAATTGTATCCTCTCTTATAAGTATGGAATGAATAATTTTCTGGAGGAAGGATTCCTCAGCCTTCTGTTTCAAGAGGTGTTCAAGGGCATCTTCCCTTAACCTGATTCTTATTTGTGTCCCCTGGTTCTGTCATCCTTTGGGTTTTCCTTTTAATTATTTTACTTGTTCATCCAGAGATGTTTTGTGTTGGCTTGTTGAATGGATGGGTTATTGTTCCATTATATGAATGCATTAAACAAACAAACAAACAAACAAACAAACAAACAAACAAACAAACAAACAAACAAACAAACAAACAAACAATCTCACTAAACTTCATGTCAACGTTTGCAAGACTCTTTTTTGCTCCTGAAGAAGAAGGGGAAAAAACTGCCCTTCAAAAAATTATCAGTGGCATCTGGATCTCAGTCTTGCTCCTGATTAGAGGTGGGTGCAAATAAAAAAAAATTGTGATTCATTTTGATTCATGATTTGTCACGGTTGACAAATCACAAATTACACATTTTTGAATTTTGTCTGATGAATGAACAAAGCGACTTGCCAATTCATTTTTTATTTTAAAATGATATAATACAACTCCCAAGCACGTAAAGACACCAAATTCTCAGGGAAGCTTCCTCTGACTCTTCTCTATAAGACATTCTGTCTGCTGTTCCATTTCCTTGTGAATTTTGGGTCTGATTTATACGCCCACAAGGAGGTTTCCCCAGGAAAGTTCCCCCAGGCACCTCAAGACGCCAAAATCACAGACAAGCTCCTACTCTCTCTCCTCTATAATCCCTCCACGTTTGGTGAAGATTGGGTTTCAGACATCCAAGTTATACACCCACAAAGTGGGTCCCCCCAAGAAAGTGCCCTTTGGCAGCTGGCTTGGGGAAATTCTGTGATTTGTATTCGTTGGGGGCATTGATTTGTACAAATACAAATTGATGAATTAGCAATTTTTATGAATTTGGTGATTTGTTATTTTAACTCATGCCCATCTCTATTCCACATCTATAGCTGTCAATGGTGGACCTAGATTTTTGGAACCCTGAAGCTTGAACTCTTACAGGGACATTTCACAACGAGCTACAAGGTCTGGTTATTTATTTATTTATTTATTTATTTATTTATTTATTTATTTATTTATTTATTTATTTATTTATACTCCACCTATCTGGTCTGAAAGGACCACTCTAGGCGGCTAACAACCATAAAAATAATACAAGACAACGTAAATAGACAATTCTAAGAGATGAAAGCACTACATTAAATCACATAATACGTAAGACAAACAAAAGAAAAAGAAGAGGGGGGTCAAGAGGTGTATGATGGAAAGGCCTGCCGGAACAACCATGTCTTTAATTGCTTCTTGAAGATACCCAGTGAGGGAGACCCACGGATCACAGGAGGTAAGTTGTTCCAGAGGCGAGGAGCCACCGCCGAGAAGGCCCGATTTCTTGTCTTCTCCTTCCGGGCCTCCCTCAGCGTCAGGCTCCTCAACCTCACCTCCTGGCTCCCACGGATGACCCGGGTAGAACTAGTTGGGAGTAAGCGTTCCGCCAAGTATCGAGGCCCTAAACCGTTTAGGGCTTTATATGTGAGCATCAACACTTTGAAGTCGATGTGGAAACGGATGGGCAGCCAATGCAGGGCGGCCAGAGTGGGTGAAATATGTCGGTATTTTTTCACACCACTGATTAATCTGGCCGCCGCATTCTGCACCACCTGTAGTTTCCGCAGCAGCCCCAAAGGTAGCCCCATGTAGAGTGCATTACAGTGGTCTAATCTCGAGATTACGAGCGCATGTACCAAGGTAGTGAGCGCCCCCACTCACTGTTACCTTCTTCGGTGGGGTTGTTCCATGACAGATCACCACATTTTTTTTAAAAAAAAAAGTGCACTAAAGTCACTTCTGAGGCCCCTCCAGGATTAGGACCCCTGGAGCTTAAGCTGCCTCAGTTTCATAGTAGATCCACCCTTCAGGCAGCCTGAAGTTCTCCAGATGTTTTGGATGACCACTCTCACAAGCTCAATGCATCATGGCCAACAGCCAAGGATTTATTGTGTCTAGGGCATCAGTGCCTGCCAGTCAAGAGGGTCACGTATCACCTCCAGCATGAGTGCCAATATGCCATTGAATTCAACCCTTTGCTCACTGCAGGAATCCCAATCAAAATATATCCAAAAGATGGTTGTCTAACTTTCCCTACAATGCCACCAGCACTGTAGCATTCAAGACAAACCTAATATCATCCTTTCTCGTGGTGAGGAGCTTTGGTCAAAGGAAGTAGGAAGTTATTCTTCTTTCACTAAAGAGGAAGGAATGGCCCCCGAATTCCATGAGATCACAGTGGATTTCATGGAGTTCAGAGGCCGTTCCTTCCTACTTAGTGGAAAGAATGTTTGTTCCCTAGAGGGACCTTCCTACACTTCCCGCCGATAAGATGATTGTGCAATCACCATCTCAGGGCAAGCAGAAGGATGAGAAAACTAACATTTGTTCTGTCTGCTGTTCCATTTCCTTGTATTTACAAACTTGCTCATGAGCCGAAGAACAAGCAACTGAGATACCAGACGGTGAGATTGCTGTTGTGTGCGATGTGATGCATAGGATCCCTTGGAAAGCGTAGAGTTGCCATGTCGCATCCTGGAATGCTCCTCCGTCTCTTTAACACTTCCCCGGCCCCAAAAAGACTTGCAAGGGTATCCCTCATCTGGTGCCTCTCCATTTTCATTTATCTTACATATTTTATTAAGAGAGCAAAATATCAATTTCTCAGCCTTGATTGCAATTATAGGTAAGGGACACTAACTGTATTACGAGATAATTAAAAGATCTGAGGCAGTTGCAGGAGGATGTGTAATTGATCTTCGGTTGTCTTGGCATAATTTAAAAGGTGCCAGCAGCGTGATTAATCTTGTGATTTTCATTTTCATGGCGCTCCAGTAGCTCACACAGGGTCTCTCCTCTGCCTGTAAGCAGGCCACTCTCTTGAAGTGATATTTGCAAGGGTGAGTCCACTTTGAAATATCACCTCTGGTGGCCCATCTCTCAGATCGGCTCTTGTCACTTTCCAGTTGTTGGAAGGTTATGGACAACTCTCCAGTCGCTGCTCTTTCACGCAAGACCTCCTATTGGTCTCCACCTGTCTCTTCTTTCATTTCTAACTGCATCTAATCATCATCGTCGTCACGGTTGCTGTCATCGTCTTCATTGTCATCATCGTCAAGTTAATTCTGCCTTATGTTGACCCATTCCCAGGTAGAGGTTACTCAGAAGTGCTTCACCATTTTCTCCTGCTGGGAGCATCCTTGGACAGTGCAGTTTGCTCAAGGCTATATGGGCTTTCTCAGCTCTCGGGAGGCACTGTGGGGAATTGAACTCCCAACCTGGGCACAAACCTTGGTTCAGGCGTTTATGCTGCTTTGTATGAGCAGCCCTACAGGTGTCACATGTTTCCTTCCCCTGCCTCCCCAGCTGGATTTCCCAGTCACCAGCCAATGCATGCTCCTTCTCTTTGGCTGTTCAACCAGTCCCCAGCAGGAGCACGGGCTTCTGTGCCTCACCTCCTTGGCCGATTGCCCATTCAGACAAGGAGGCACAGCAGGCAAACCCATACTCCTGCCGGGGACTGGTCGAACACCCAAAGAGGAGGAGAAGAGGAGTGTGTACTGGCTGGTGAGTGGGTCATTGGCTGGGAAATGGGGAATGTACAGACACTGCACATACAAACTGGCACGAACCTCTGAACCAAGGTTTGTGCCCATCTCTGCACTGCAACCACTGCATCTAGGCCCTTGATTATCTCCTCTCATTCTCTCACTATCTCTCTTGCTCTTGCCGTTACACACATAACTCCACCATAAGTTGGAAGCAACGTATAGCACAGAACACCAACATGACCAACAACATGTATTTTGAAGGCTGTAGACCAACCTTTTGAGTTCCAAGACCTCCCAACAGGGTGGCAGGAAGGTGGTCCAGCTGGAAAGGGTTGTCCTAGTTCTACATGTGATGCACTGTTTTCAGGGTTTCAAACAGAAGAATGTCTTCACAGGGCTCTGTTCTTTATTCCCGTCCCTCCACCTCTCGTCCTGCATCTGGAAGCTGCAACTGGCTCAGTTATCAGTCCTGCTGAATGAGGGGGTGCCATTTGCAGACCAAGACCATCTGGCTGTCACAGGTTATCCGCCCCTGTGGTCCATTTCTTGCACCGTTAACAATCACCCACTGTATTTCTAGCATGGGGGGAAAGGTAAATCACCATCTTGCGGGGTATCTCTTGAGAATGATCATCTCTTGAAGAGTTACCGACTCCCCAATGTAACAAAATGAACAAAAACATGACACCCTCCCCCCCCCCGAACCTGGAAATGAAGACCATCTGGAGTAACTAGAAATAGACTTTTGTTTAAAGAGACTGTGAGCTAAATATGCAGATACACTACATATATTTTGGTCTCATCTGGAAGTACATGGAGAGGGGCACTGCGATAGAATTTATTAACAATACATTAGGCTGTAATGTACCATTGGATCTTAAGGTAATATGGGGAGGGGATATAAAAGTACTTGTTAATGGATCCGTTAGGTCTGAATTCTGCATCTTGGTGATAAGGTTACAATTATCCTTGTTCATTATGTTTTTGCTATATTCTGTTTTCTAAAAACATAGAGTGGTTGGTATAAAATGGGTGGTATAAAAATCAAAGAAATAAACAAATAAAATAAAAAAAGAGCCCCCTTTTAAATGGTTGGTTTAATCGTACCTGGAACCAGCCCCTTGTTCTCTTAATCAACATACTATCAGAGGATGCAAATAAATTAATTTTTAAGGTATAAAATCCTACAAGTGATGGGCAATGTTTCTACAAAATTAGAACATATGAAATGGAACACATCCTTTTGCTTTGTATGGATTATTAAAAGGTAAAGGTAAAGGTTCCTCTTGACATTTTTAGTCCAGTCGTGTCTGACTCTAGGGGGCGGCGCTCATCCCGCTTTTCAAGCCATAGAGCCAGTGCCTGTCCGAAGACATTTTCCATTGTCACGTGGCCAGTGTGACTAGGGAACACCGTTTTACCTTCCCACTGAGATGGTACCTATTTATCTACTCGCATTTACATGCTTTCGAACTGCTACATTGGCGAGGAGCTGGGACAAAGCAACGGGAGCTTACTCCGTTGCGTGGATTTGATCTTATGACTGCTGGTCTTCTGACCTTGCAGCCCAGAGGCTTCTGCCATTTAGCCCACAGCGCCACCACATATTACAGACCTGTATATTTGTTTCTCTCTTTTTAAAGAATGAAAATAAGAACTGGCTGGATAGATCAGTGGTTTATGTATTTGCCTGCAGAGCCAGGATTCCCCTTCTGGGAGAAGAGCCAGCCTGGGTGGCCTTGGGCAAGTTGCACGGTCCCAAGGATGCCCCCTAGAGGAAGAGAATGGTAATGGACTTCCGAGTATTCTCTTCCTGGAAACCCTTGGAAAAGGTTGCTATTAGTCAGAGTTAACCTGATGGCAGAAGATGATTCTTATTACTTTTAAGAATAGTAGCATCTGAAAATGAAACACAAACAGTGTCGCTTGGAATTTAGTGAAAACTGTAGATTTCAGGTATAATTTATTATTTATTTAAAATATTTCTCTCCCGCCTTTCTCCCTAAAAGGACCCAAGGCAACCTACACCACTAAAACAACATTTGAAAGCTAAAACAGTAAGTATACAAATATTTTTTTAAAAAAATACTATATTAAATGGTAATGAATGACAATATTAAAATACATTTAAATAACAGAGTGCAACGATCCATCCAATACCAACAAAACCAGATTTTATAATTATTGACGAACAAAATCTTGGTTCGACTGATGGGTGGACAGGGGTTTTTGGGACCGTTATCTGAAAAAAAAAAAGAACTAGGATTGGTGGGTATGATTAATATTCATTAGATAACAGTTTCTCCCACAGCTACAGGCAGTGGCCATGGTTGGTTTACCTCTTTGACCATTATTACAGTTCTTAGGGGGCCCAATCCCCCACAGAAGGCCCCAACACATATTCCATAGAGACTCATGTTGCTTTCATAGAAAACCAGTTTCTGTACAGATTTTTTTAGTTCAGATTTCTGCATTTCTTGGTTGAGCTCATTTTTTTTAAAGAACAGTTTGGAAATAATCTACGATATGAATTATTCAGATCCAACCTGGAAGGATATTATTTTTGGTTCTAATTCAGGGAATTGGAGTTTTAAAAAAAAGAGAATGGCACGCCCCTACATTGTCTCTGCTGTGGTAAAATATTTGACAATAGTCCTTAGAGCTTTTAAAGAATTTTCAGAATTAGCATAACTCTCCTTTGATGAGATCCTCCGTAGGGAGGCTGCCATGGACAACTCAGGTCGGTGGAATGTCCACCACCAAGCTCTGTGCAAACTCCATCCAGACCAGCATCCTCAGATGGGGCCAATAGTGACAATTTTCTTATTAAGTTGCAGGGTTTGAAGAAGTGGGCCAATGCTTGCCAAGTGAAATAATAAGAGGAGAAAGTGTTGTTGTTGTTTCGACATACGTATCACCCCATAATGTTAGAGCACTCTCTGGATGGCTTACAACAGAAATACGCAAACTACAACTTGCCCCCCCTCCCCCAGTGAACTGGGCACTCATTTTTCCGACCTCAGAAGGATGGAAAGCTGAGTCAATCTTGAGTTGGCTACTGGAACCCATTAGGATCAAAATCAGGTCTTGAGCAGAAGCTTGACTGCAGTACTGCAGTTTAACCATTACACCGTGGGACTCTCTACCTCCATGGCATTCCACGGTTCCCTGCCTTTACTTCAGGGGTGAACAATCTGAATGGATGTGTGGGCCAAGCCCTGGGATCCATGTAGGGACACACCCACCCATTGTCTAACTCCTAGAATTTATTTTTTGAAGAAAGTTGCTTCCTTTAAATCACTTATAGCAGTTTGCCACTGAATTTTCAAGGTGTTTTGGGTGCCCCAACCCCGGATTTGGAGGTCGTAGCCTAGGGGTCACCGACCCCAGATTTGCCATCTTGGAAAATTGCCCATCCTGTAAGCCCTTGTGGTGCAGCTCTGCAGAGATCAGTGGGTTCCTCTATTAGACATGGCAGATCTTGTGAAAATAGCGGGAAGAGGAAACAAGAAGGAGAAAGCAGGAAATAACAGTGAACAGAACCGAAACATATTGAATATTCTGCAGGGTGGGAACTTCCTTATTTCAGGGCTTGGTTGCATTGCCCATTTGGGTTGATTCCAGTTCCAACTTCCAGCAGTGAGAATCCCCTAGCCCTGGTCGGATGGCTATTGGCCTTCCCTTGCTTCTCTGTCCTCTGAGTCCTGTCGCACCTGCTCAGCACCTGCTGGCATGCCGCTCAGCTGCTGAGTGGGCTGAAGTGGCTCTCTAGATCAGCAGGCCAGTTTGCCATTTTATGGGGCCATACTCCTGGTGCGAGGGCCGTCCTCCATGTCCTGGCCCGCTCACTCTGCATTCGCTCCGTGCCCGCTGCTCTGCCAGCTCCTTCATCAGCCGAATGGAGAGAACAGGGTCAATGGCTGTAATGCCAAACGTATTGATGAAACAATGCGTCGATTACCATTCTGAGAAAGAACAGAAACATCAAAAGGGAAAATATCAGTGCTCCTGCCACCCCCAAATCCACACAAGCACAAATTAAAATGACAGCAGCATTCACATCCTCAAAACCACATTGATTTGGATCGATTGAGAAGCAAGCTTTTTTTAAAAAATAGCCGGTTGGGGGAAAAATTGCTTTGCTGCCCAGTAAATTCATTTTACCTGGGTGCCCCGTGCTTGGGAATTTGTAAATCCTTTTAAATAAGAGCCGGGTAGGTGGGGCTCATCAGCCTTGGGAGGCAGCCCATCTAGAAGAAGGAAAACTCCGATTCCAAACCTCCACTGCCTTCTGGCTATATCCACTGATGGAAATGGCTTCGGGGGTCAACTTCAAGGCAAAATCCGGACCCGGAGTCCCGGAGGCAGTTCCTGTCATTCTGGCAACTCCTGCGATGTTACTGGAACCAGTTGTATTGGCTCTTGCCTTCCCATTGGACTATTTCAGTGACATGGAGAGGGGGGATTTGCTGCTTGGGTAACAGCCTATCCTCCATATTATTTTACTCAGGCTTCATGCCCTGGAGAGGACACTCCTGCTTCACGTACAGTGTCAGAACACTAGACGTTGTTCCAAGTCCTCCATACAGAGCACATTACAATAGTCTCTTGAGACTGAAGGATGCCTATGCGTTTAAATAAGACTAAAATTAATTTAGCTGCAATTATTTTTGCTATTGGAACCACACCCTCTGTTTTGTGCAGTAATTCTAAGGGGGGGGGAAGAGGCAGATATTTTGGTTTTGATCATGTTACATAAATTTCTCAAGAGAGGGTCCAGCACCTCTCCACATGTTCAGATCCCAGGAGTTTTATTCTTTCACCCACCTGAGGAATATCATCATCATCATCATCATCATCATCATCTTAGAACGGCAGAGCTGGAAGGGACCCTATGGTCATCAAGCCCAGACCCTGTCAAGGAGGCCCAGTGCGGAATCGAACCCCCAACCTCTGGCTTCGCAGTCGGAGACCTAAACCACTAAGCTATCTGCTTCTTGATACTTTATGATGCACTCCAGGACGTAAAACATTCATCCCGGGCAGTGGCAAAATAAAACTCTCATTCCACCCTCCTCCCACATCTGTCCTCTAACAGCCTCTAGTGACTCACTTAGAATTATTTACCTCATAAGGAGTATTTTTCCCCTACTTGATTTCCCTGCATTTTAATTCCCATTGCTAATTCTACGTGCATTTAATCAATTTTTACGACTCCTTTCCTTTGTTTTATTGTGACTGTGGGCCTTTTTCCATTTCTTCCTCTCCTCGCCCCCGGTTGCTTTGTATTCCCCCTTGGCTGCTCTGTTTTTGTTTCAAAAATCTGGGAACCGACAGAAAGAAGGAGACACAGTAACACTGTGTGGGCCGCAGACAGCAAGTCTAAATCATACGGTTGAAAATGAAGATAGGCAATGAGAATGTTTTGTTTTCCTTTACGGGGGACAGCTCATGGCATTCGTTTTGAATCCAATTTGCATGCATAATTATTTTTTGGGTTTTGTAAGAGCAGATTGTTCTGCCAAATCATAGAATCATGGAATGATGGGCTTGGATGCAAGCTATGACATTCAAGCTATTCTGAATATCTGAATCATAGAATCATAGTATAATGAAGATGGAAGAGGCCTATAAAATCATTGAGTCCAGGCGGTTTTCTAATTTTCTCTGGAATGCCTCCCATGTTAGAGCACACATCACCTCTTGAGGTAATTGGTTCCGTTATCCTACTACTCTAACAGTTTAGAAGTTTTTTCTAGATATTCAGTCTAAATCTGGCTTCCTTGCACTCTGGGATGATTGAGAATAGATTCTGTCCCTCCTCTCTATGACAACCCTTCAAGTATTTAAAGAGTGCTCTCCTATCTCCCCTCAGTCTTCTTTTCTCAAGGCTAAACATGGCCAGTTCTTCCAGTCTTTCCTCCCAGGTCGTGGTTTCCAGCCCCCTGATCATTCTTGTTGCCCTCCTCTGAACTTGTTCCTCTTTGTCAGAATCCTCCTCACAATGTGATGTCTGGAAGTGAACGCAGTACTCCAGATGAAGTCTTATCAGCGCTGAATAGAGGGGGACTAGTGCCTCGTGAGATTTGAAGACTTTACTTCTTTTGATGCATCCTAAAATCACATTTTAGGGATGTGGTGGGTTAAACCACAGAAGCTTCTGGGCTGCAAGGTCAGAAGGCCTGCAGTCATAAGATCGAATCCACACGACGGAGTGAGCCCCCGTCGCTTGTCCCAGCTCCTGCCAACCTAGCTGTTCAAAAGCATGCAAAATGCAAAAATGCAAGTAGATAAATAGGTACCACCATGGTGGGAAGGTAACGGCGTTCCGTGTCTAGTCGCGCTGGCCACAAGACCACAGAAGATTGTCTTTGGACAAATGCTAGCTCTATGGGTTGGAAACGGAGATGAGCACAGCACCCTAGAGTTGGACACCACTGGACAAATTGTCAAGAGGAACCTTTACCTTTAAAATCACTTTTCCCTTTTTTTGCAGCCACATTGCATAGTTGGCTCATATTCAGCTTGCAATCTACAACAATTCTAAGATCAAATGGTTGTTGTGGGTTTTTCGGGCTCTTTGGTTGAAGGTTGTTCTTCCTAAAGTTCCTAAAGTTGTTCTTCCTAAGATCCAAGAAGGATCTTAGAATTCTAAGATCCTTCTTGCATGAAATATTACTGAGTTCTAAGGAGAAAAGGATGCAAGACAAGGGACTGATAATGCAAGGACATCACCCTAATGACAACAATAGTTAATATTTCTTAACATTATAGGATGAGGGACATGGAGAAAGCCTCCCCCAAAAATGTGAGGTTTGTGGACACGTTCAAGTATTATCTGGGCAATAACAGTATACTGGCAGTGGATCCTTCCAATGTGGAAGCATCGCTGGATTGCTTCTGACACAAATAAAGGAGAATATTATGGGACAAATTGTTAATGGTTCCCTTCAACAGGAAGGATCTGAGATGCACTACTCAAACACTTATATGTTACCTTCCGTCCATTTGACCACGAGAGTTTGTCTTCTTCTCAACAGTAAATAATGAAAGAAACTGATACATCTGCTGAAATCCTACATCAAATAAAGAGGGTAACATAATTCCAGGTCATAGAAAATATCATATTCTTTATTTCAGTGTAAAATGTCCAACGCGTTGTGGTCTATCAGCCTTCTTCAAAGGTGTGTTTATTAAACCCTAATTAGTTCTTTCTCTGTTTATTCAGTTTGTAACCAACTCTACTAATGGTCAATGACTTGATAATTTAATGGGGATGGTTACAGTCCAAATGAAGAAGAGCTAATTAGAGTTTAATAAATTCAGCCGTGAAGAAGGCTGATAGGTCACAACCTGTGGGGCATTTTACACTAAAATAAATAATGTTATATTTTCTACATCCTGGGGCTACTGTTCCCTCTTTATTTTTGTCCTAAGGTACCTTCTCAATAGTGAAATGTGCTGTTGATCCCCAGCAATGACATTTCTACACTTCATCTGGAATTATTAGCTGAATTAGGGAGTTGAATTATGGGCTATGATTCTCTTCAGAAATGAGGTGTGGGGGGTATGGACTCTGTGTTTTAGGGGGCAAAAAGGGAGGGACATAAAGGTTAAATAGAAAAGCATACCAGAAGTGCTTTAAAAATTATTATTAAATGGGATTTTCTTTCCAGAATGCATCTGGCACTAGGTCATATTCTAAATTCGATTAACAAAACAAAACAAAACAAAAAAACCCTGCATGGCCAAAATCCTGTCAGTGACCTATATATGCATCTCGTATTTCGTCTTCCTCCTTTCCTCCTGCCTTCCACCTTTTCCAACATTACTGTCTTCCAGAGAATCCTGCTTTTTCACAATGTTTTCAAAGTAGCACAGCCTGAATTTCACCATTTTTATTTTTTTTGCCTCCAGAGATAATTTAAGCTTCATTTGATTTTGGGCCCACTGGCAATCCAGGATATCCACAAATCTCTCAAACTAATCATCCTTCCCCACCCACCCCCCGCGTCAGCTTTTTAAATGTTCAGTCAACACACCCATGCATGGTGATTGGAAACACAAGAGTGTGGATGATCTTTGTCTTTCCCTCCAGTGACGCATCCTTACAGTCAATGATCTTTCCTAATTCCTTCTTTGCTGCCTTTTCAAATCTCAGTCTTCTCACGTCATATGGAAAACTGGACCAGGTTCAGAAGAAGGAGCCGTGAACATTAGTGGAAGAAACATCAATTGTTTAAGATATGCAAATAACATCATCTGGCTGACAGAAATCAGTTCCTGTGTTTTTGTCAATTTCTGTCTGTTAGTATCCCTCTTAAATCCCAGAATCCCCAAAGTCATTCTGCACATGCTCCAGGTTTCTCCATAATTAGGGCAATACTTAACAGTCTTGTTTTTGGACTACAACTCCTGAAAATCCTGGCTAGTGGTCATGTTTCTGTATACTGTATTTTTATTTTTGTTATATGTATATGTTATTACATTTTACTTGTCTGCAAGCCGCCTAGAGTGGCCGTTTGACCAGATAAGCAGGGTATAAATAAATAAATAAATAAATAAATAAATAAATAAATAAATAAATAAATAAATAAACGTCTACTCTGAATGGTTTTGCAAGAAAACTAGGAAGTGGTTCTTTCCACTCTTTGATAAAATACAGAACACACAAACATGACACCAACAAGTGGAATTCCAGCAACATTTGCTTTCTAGTTTAATCACGCTTCATTTATTGGAGGGTTATCCTCCCGACAGGATGTTCTTCAAATGTATTGGCCTCCCATTATCCCCAGCCTTCTAGATAGGGATGGTGGGTGTTGTAATCCAGACTCCCCCGAGGTACCACGTTGGGGGCGATTGCTTTAGAATTCTGTCATCTGCTCTACGTCTGAGGCCTGATGAGAACAAGCTGAAACGAAGATTCGTTCACAGCTCACTGCAGAAGCTTGCTTCACGAAGAAAGCAGGGCGATGGTGGGTGGATCAAATTGAAGCACGCAGTATGTCCCTGCAGCGGAGTGCCAAATGTCCAAGCAGTCTGACGCCATCACATTCCTCATCCTTCCACGCTTGAATTAGGATAATTAATATGGTGCCCCTATGCGGCCAGCTGTGACGTGGGGCCCATTGATTCAGCTTGTCCTCACATCTCCAGAACCTTCAGGGAGAAGGGAAACAAGACAAGGCAACAGAGAGCAGGAACGAGCCCTCTCCGTGGTATGCTTGGGTGGTGAGTAAGTACACGACATTGCAAGGCTCACCGCATCACGACCTTCGTACGAGTTTGTGTCGATCTCGAAAGATGAAAGGCACGCAATGGCTCAGGAATGAAAACATGGGGCAACATTCAACATGAGGAAAGCAGAAACAGAAGTTGGGAGACGGAAACAGAAATGTAAACCAGGTCTCAGATGTGGAGGTCATGGCTGTATAACATGGAAACAAATAGGAACGACAGGGCAGCAGGTTTTGATAAGGCTGCAGCAAATTCTTGCAAAGACAAGTCTACCTCTGGCGTGAACCACCCAGCGATTATTTGCTGTTGGGTAGGAGATAAAGGATGTAAATAAATGCGGTATGAGGCAAAAGCACTCGCTTTCTATGACAGCTCTGAACCAATTCAAAAAGTCCTTCCCTCTAGATTTTTTTCTAGAAAAATGAACATACATTTAGCTCTCTTGCCACCAGTGATGCTGTCTCGTAATCATCCTTGATCTCCTGATTGGTAGGGATTAGCCATGTGACTAATGATGGAGAGAGGCGGCAGCAGCCATCAGAGGAAACATTGATGGAACATGGATAAATATTCCATTCTCTTGCCAGCTGTGGAGGATGTAAAATGAGCATTTTTACAGAGAAATGCAAACAAACAAATTTCCTTTACCACCCTAGCAGGGCTCCTGATCCTATAATAAGTTAATAATCACATTAGAACTGTAGAGCTGGAAAGAACCGCATGGATTCTTGAGTCCAAACCTGGTTGAGGAGGTACACTGGGGAGTGAGTCTATGTATGATCCGCTGAACACCTCTCGGATCCGTCCTTGGATGTTTGCTGAACATGTTGTGAGAGACATTTGTAGGACATCTTCTCAACAGGGACCCGTGGATGTCCACAACATACTTGAAGCAGCTTTGGCCCTCAGGTGCTTGCAACATCTCCATACTCCTTTAACATTGGCCATAAAAGTTATGGGAGGTGACATCCATTGGGGCTAAAGTTGCTCCAACTTATATTCATGTGGTAAAATGATGAAGACATAACATGCGGAAGTATTCAAGGCTCTTTAAAATAAAGAGGCAGGTTTCCAACCAAGAAGTTATGGATCCTAGCCTGGAATCAGGCACACCTAGGTATATGGATACTTGCCAGTTTCCTCATTTCATCAACTTTGGTTGCTTCAACCTTACAAGAGATGTTGGGGAGGAATTTTCAAGACTTGTAAGACTTGTAAGAAAGGGATTCCTAGTGTGGACTAGTTGATAAAGCGATGGACTCTGGAGACCAGGGTGTGAATCTCCAGACATGGAAATTCACTGGAGGGGTGGAACTGGTAAAACCACTCTGTAAATATATTACTTACTTTGAAAGCCCCCTGTAGGGTTTGCTGTAAATCGGTTCCGACTTGACGGCATTGAACACGCAGAAACTGATAAAGGGTACCAAGCAACTACAGTGTCTCCCAGGAGGTCCCGGACTGTTTGCCATTTATGGGACGCAAGCACAGCTGCATGGGCACAGATCGTAAGAAAGGGCTGCCAGGCTGATAAAAGATACATTAAACCTGTCTGACGAACTCACCAGGGGGAAATGTTGTTCTTTCCAAAAATATAAAGCAATATAAATCCAAGCGGTTCCCCTGGAAATTATGGAAGCCGAACATAAAATAGGAAATGACCCACGATATTTCTCAGACACGATTCCTATTTATCTGTGCCAAGATGGCCAACAAAGGAAATTCATCACGCATGTGCTGAGCCCCCAAAGCGTTGGCCCGAAGATCTGATTGCTATCTGCTGGGTATGTATAAATCCATTGATTTGTGCAAACGTGCTCTTTGTTACACCAAGTGCATGGAAGGGGGGAAAGAAAGCCCAAGCTTCCAAGATGGAGCAGGATAAGAACTGGGGGTAAATTTAGAAGGGGTGCAGGAACCGGGAAGCGGTCAACTTTTCATTCGATGCGAACAGAATCATGATTGGCTTCTGGGATCTGGTAGCCTTTTTTTTTTTTTTTGGCCCCGATGGTTCCGTATCCCATTATGCCCTTGACCTTAGAGGTCACCTGTCATTGGAAGATGAAGCTCTGAAGACAACAAGAGGACCCGGTGGTGTCTCTTATCTCTCTCTGTTTTGCCTCAAATCTCTGGGCGACTTTTAAATTATTCATTCACGAGTGCTCTCTGCAAGTTACACATCTCCATCACCTCATTGCCCCCTCTGCTTCCCCTCCCCTCTCCCCCCCTCCCCCTTACCTCACCATTTGTGAGGAAAGACGGTATCCTTGGGAACCTTATCAGAGATCACAGATGGAGGCTCCAGAAATGAAATAAAAGAGGAAATTGGCTGTATTAGCATAAGAGGAGTCAGCCTGCTGTTGAATGCCTATCACCCAGAAGCTCTGTGGCTTCCTTTATCAGCATCTCCTGATCACCACTTCATTTATCTACCCTACGTGTGTGCATGTGTGTGTATGTGTGTAACCTATACGATGGGACGTATGAAAATGATAATAAATGAGTTAATGGCTTCTTGAAAGATATTTTAGCACTTCCAGAGATTTTTTTTTTAAAAAAATTAATATATTGGGGAAATCAGTGATGAAGGGATCTAGTGGAGTCGTCCCAATTGATAATCTGAAAAAGGAAGAAAGAATATCCAATAGGACTGAAAATTATCGTAGGTCATGGTAGGGACTCAAAGGCTTTTAATGGGAGCCTCATTGTCTGGGGCTCAGCCTAAAGGTGATATGGCCCCAGGCTCCAGAATTCCAGGTGCCAACGGATCTGTGAATATACGGTATCACTCCCTTTGATTGGGAGGCAAGATGAGCATCTTAACTGGCCAAATCTGGTATAAATATGAGATATCTATCCTTGTGTGTGTGTGCTGGTTTTTATTTCCTGAACAAACAGCGTCTTCTGATGCTGTGTTTGCCACCTTCCTGTATAGACCCTTGGTTCTCAATTCAGATACAACTCTGCACCCGAATCCTGACACAACATTCTGCTTTCCACCTTCCAGATGTAGCTTGTCCATCTGATTCACATTAAACAATGAGTCAATGGTCAGTTCAACAGTTGCAGGAAGCAGCTTCTTCCTCCTCCTCCTCCTCCTCTAATGCATCAGTTTGAAGTGTGAAGAGTTGTGGAGACCATGATATAATATAAGTAATCTCCAGATCTGATCAAGAAAGAATGCTGCCTGAAAATGCAAAGAGACTGTGTTGACCCATGTCTGGTCAGCTCAAGTGTAATACCGATTCCTGGGTGTCTTTAAACTAGTAGAAATTTCCGAGCAATACGAAAATTGTACATGTAGGTTCGAGAACAATTGATCTGGATACCTGGGCCAAAACAAAGCAAATAGATTTGAACAGAAGTAAATATAAATCGGATGCACAAATAGGAGATGGTTGACTCCTGACTTGACATAAGCAGAAGTGAAAAGGACCTAGCAATCTCAGTAGAAACACAAGCCAAACATGAACCAACAGTGTGATGTAATTGCAAAGAAGCTACTTCATTTCTAGGCTGCATCAACAGAAGTTTAGTATCCAGATCAAGGGAAGTAATAGCACCACTCTATTCTGGTTTGGTAAGACCTCACCTGGAGTCGCCCTCTTCTGGACATCGAGAAGCTAAAGCATGTCCAGAAGAGGGCAATCAAGATGACAAAGGGTCCAGAAACAATGTCCTATGAAGAATGGTTGAAAGAGTTGGGTATGTTTAGTCTGGAGAAGAGGGGCTTAGATGATAAAATAGCCATCTTCAGATATCTGAAGGATTCTCTCATGGAAGATGAAGCAAGCTGGTTTTCTGCTGGTCTAGAAGGTGGAACTCAAACTAACAGATTCCATTTTTTAAAAAGGACATTCCAGCTAAATATTAGAAAGAATGGACTAGGTCAGGGAGATGAACTTTCCTTCTTTGGAGATTTCAAAGGAAAAAGTTGGATGGCCCTCTGTCAGGGTTGCTTTCATTGATTTGTCAAGGGTCGCCATAAGTCGGAATTGACTTGACAGGACATGATAATTACTATTAAATCAACAGCATTCTGGCCCCTAAGTGCCATGTGCTCTCTCAAAGTCTGGTTGAACATTCCCGAAAGAAAGAGGAAAGATGACGAATGTTTCTCAAACGTTGGAAGTCCCATCATAACTTAATCTCTGCTATAGATTATTTGGAGAAGTATGGGAACGTTGATAAGGAAACCTCCCTGGCCCAACAAAGAAGGAGAACAATCATTTAAAAATGGGGCTTTTGGAATCACTACAAAGGAAGCAGAAAAAAAAGGAGAACTTGTTCTTTTTAACACCCACAAGACCAATGTTTATGCTCGCTTACTCCTTTCACGCCAGCGCACAGTGTCTGTGGATGCTTATCGCTAGTGCTCCCTTGGCAAACGAGTATTTTGACTTGCGGTAGCTTTTGGAAACCTAACAAAGGGAGATGATCTGATTCCCACCCACCACATTCACATCTCCCTCATCGCTGACAACGCTGGCCCCTGTCCTAAAATGTTTAAACAAACCCCCTCCCCAACGCTTGGGAAAATGGAGAGCTGACCCATGTCCACCCATTAAACAGTTTACATTACAGCCGGCCCTCGTTCCCCCTAATGCGTGCAGCTCTTAGGGGGGAAAAAATGGAACCGTTTCAAAAGCTCTGTGATCTTTACCCGAGGGCCTAATTGACGCTGCGTGAAGAGTGTTGTGCGCTCTCCCATCCCCTCTATTTCCCCTCCTGCTCTTTTTTGCCTCAAAAAACTGGTGCGGAAATGTACCAACCTCCAAAACAGCTTATGGAATTGACAACCTCCACAGTCCTACACCCCCCTCTCGAGGTTCCAAAGTATAACTTCAACACAAGGGTCAGAAGGGGGAAAAAAAATCTATCAGAAGCAATTTTTTCATTCCAGTTTTATTCAATGGGGAGGTTGCCAAGGCAGGGAGGAGGGAACTGAGTTTGCTCCTCTTTCTTCTGGTGGTTTGTAATAAAGTTTTCCTCCTTTTATATTGGCTGTTTGAAAAAGGATCTGAGAAAAAAGCCCAAATCCCCATGTAAATGCATATACTTTCAAACATTTGGATACCTAGTCGTATGCATATTTTTGCCATATCTTTTCTGGGGTGGGCAGGATGTGATTACAGACTTGTGAAGGGGGTTTAAAAGTGCAGCTTGGCATCCCCACCATGCTTGAAACAATCCTAAAAGTTTGCTGGACTGAAACTGAAGGCAAGTAAACATTGGCAAAAGGAGGGAGAGAGGGGATAGAATTATACAATTTTTTAAAAAAAATGTTGGTTGCCTACTGCTGGATAATGCTCATTCTGTCGGTCCTAAGAAGGTACTTGCAGAGACCAAAGAAATCACAGAACTAGGGGTGTATAGATCACACACACATCTCTCTGACTTAAATGAGAGCTGTTTAAATTGGATCAATTGACAGAATGACCAGAATCCTATTACATATATGCGCTGGCATAATGGGAGAAGTTTAACTTGCAGCATTCCCTGCCACCATCCTCACTGGTGGATTTTTTTTTAAAAGAAGATCTGGAAATGCAAAGATAGCTTCATGGACCTGGGAAATTAGTGGTCCAGTACGCTGACGAAAAGAAACTTCGGAGAGTTGGCCCAAATCTGCATAAATGTACAGAGCAAATCTGGGAGCTTTCACTCACCCCTACAATTAACAACCGTATTGTCCTGAGATGACTATTATCTAAGATGAAACCTTGAAGGAACTGTTTTATCATGGCTCTAGAGTTTCTTGAAGGGTGAGCTCAGAAGAAAGTGCCTGGGGGATTTTTGTTTGACATCTGTCACCATTGAGCCTTGGAGGACATCAGGATTCTACTTTGTTCATCTACTCATTTAAAGAATCATGAACCTGCTGGGAGATGTTATCCAGGTTTGGGGGTGTGATGCCACCAGTGAAACCTAATCTGTTTCTTCTTTCCATTTAACTTTAAGGAAATTGGTTTGGGTCTTAACCAGTATCTGATGCCAGTAATGAACTGAAGGTGAACAAACTAAAGTTGAAGACAAGGCAGAGATACTCCCAATTGGTCCAAAAGCAGCTCAAGAAGTAAGGATTCTGCCTGTGTTAGATGGTATCATGTTCCCCATGAAGACCCACAGTTGTTCTGCTAGCTGAGCATGGAGCCTGGATACTTAAGTCTCTGGATTAGCCAAGAGTGCAGGACAATAACTTTTGCACATTTAAAGTTAGCCTACTAACTTTAGTAGTTAGTTCCTGTTCCAGGAAATGTCTGATATGATGTCTTCATCATATCCTGTTTGATGAAAGTGGGAGGGGAAAAATATATAAGTACGTAGGCGAGAGCTGCTTTTAACTGGCCAAACTCCTCTCCTGCATTGCTGTCCGGCTGGCAAGTAACATGAAGTACCAAATAAGAGAAAGGTGGTGGATACACTAGGGTAGAGAAGACACATGGGCTGCAAGGAAACTTTTTGTAAGAGAATCAAAGAATCGCAGAGTGATTGTGTTGGAAAGAGTTTATAAGGCCATCGAGTCCAACTCCCTGCTCAAGGCAGGAACACAAATCAAAGCAGACCTGACAGAGGGCTGTCCAATTTTCTCTTGAATGCCTCTAGTGTTGAAGTGCTCACCATCTCCTGAGATCATTGATTCCATTGTCGTACTACTCTAACAGTATCTATCTATCTATCTATCTATCTATCTATCTATCTATCTATCTATCTATCTATCTATCTATCTATCTATCTATCTATCTATCTATCTATCTATCTATCTATCTATCTATCTATCTATCTATCTATCTATCTATCTATCTCTCTGTCTGTCTGTCTGTCTGTCTGTCTGTCTGTCTGTCTATTTATTTATTTATTTATTTATTTGGATTTCTATCCCACCCATCTAGACCAAAGGTGTACTCTGAGCAGTTTACAAATTTAGAAACAATAAAACCAGACCAGTTGAGACGTTTTTCCTGATATTCAACCATAATCTGCTTCCTGTAACTTGAACCCATTATTACGTGCTGCGTTCTCTGACATGATTCAGAACAGATCCTGACCCTCCCTTATATGACAATTTTTATGTTGATTGCAATGGCACAACGATGTTGTGAGCTAAGTCAGACTGAGAAATATTATATATCCCATTAAGACTTGTATTGGAGATTTATATACACTTGCAGAAAGTTCCTTTTTCCACGGCTTGCAGATTTATTCTAGCTGGCTGGATAGCTCAGTGGTTTAGGCATCTGGTCGTGGAGTTCGATTCCCTACTGTGCCTCCTGCAAGTAGAGTCAGTTTGTGTGGCTTCGTGCAAGCGGGAAAATTCCCACGGAATGGGAAACCGCTTCTGGGTATTCTCTACCTAGAAAACCCTGAAAAGTCAGAATTTTCTTGATGGCACAAGGTTATTACAGATTTGTTCTAAAACAGCTTGCAATTAACCGAGGTATCCACTATTTATTCAGCCAAAAATATAATTTTGTGTCGATTTTAAGGATTTCCAGTTCAATCCCCATTCTCACGCCTGACTCGCTGAAATCCTTCTGTCTCACAAAATTCCTCATGTCCACTAAGGGAAGGGAGAAGTGACTTTGGGGGACTCCAACCCTTAGAATGCCATAGCCAACTATAAGGACTGTAGTCCATAATAACCTTTTTCATCTCTATATTCATTTTTAAGTTTGCCTGAGGAGAAATTTGGGTGGCGTAATTCAGATAAAAATAGGTTCTCAGGAAAGAAACATATCTCCGCCAATTAATGCCCTTTTCAATTTGAGCACGTACATCCCCTATAACAACAACAACACTATTACTATTACTATTACTATTACTATTACTATTACTATTACTATTATTATTATTATTATTATTATTATTATTATTATTATTATTATTATTATTATTATTATTATTATTATTATTATTATTATTATTATTATTATTATTCCAGATGGACGGCAGAATTGAAAATAAAGAATTGGAAAAAACTACAAAGTACAGGGACCTGGCAATTTGAACATCTCCCCTCTGGAAAAAACACACTTCAGTTGTTGGGGCTCTGGGAAGAATATCAAGAAGTTTCACACAGTATGATAAGCAGTTGCAGATCTCAGAAATCACACCATCAGAACTATAAAAACCGGCAATATAAGGAACAGCATACATACTGGGCCAATATTTAACAGAGCCTTAGGTTTTTGGTTAAAACTTGTATCTGTTATATAATACCAGTCAATGTATTTTTACTGTGCCTGGAGTTTTTGAATCATCATCATCATCATCATCATCATCATCATCACCACCACCATCATCATCATCATCATCATCACCACCACCATCATCATCATCGTCATCATCATCACCACCACCACCTTTGAGCTGCAAAGCTGGAAGGGACCCTATGGATCACACACACACACACACACACACACACACACACACACACACACACACACACACACACACACACGGATAATGTTTTCGACAGCAGCGCACAAAAGCATATTGAAACTAAAAGAAATGTAAGAAATGTTTAAAATTCAAAGTTATGGGGTTTAGGATCCCATTCTTTTGAATTAAGCTTCCATTGAAGATAGAAAAGTCTCAGTGAGGACTCTCATTGTGTCCTGCCCATACATGGGCCCACCGGAGCTCCCGAGGACAGAGAATGAGCTACAGCTCCCGTCACCACCGGAATAAGGGTCAGAGATTTAGTTTCATGTCTAAGGATCCCATGTCATGTGCAGGGGCTCCAGATAGAACGTACATATGATCCCTCGAGCTGTTAATTGAGCCGTCTGACCAGCCGATTCCGAATGTCAGATTCTTGAGACTGATAATTTAGCATTTACCCACCCAGATGCACTGTATTACTTTCCAGCGAAGGAGCGTTGGGTGGCCACTGATATCCATCTTCTCTCAACCCCCCTAATAGAGGTTAAGGAAAACCATTAGGGCAATGTCGTGGGGAGCATATTTCCATTCTTCTGCTCCACCGTAATGTGGGAGAGGCGCTCCGTTATCATATACCTATATAACGTTTTGAAATATTCATTGGGAACCAAAACTGTATTGCTTCGTGGCTTGTCTTCTCTGGGCTGCCTGGAACACTAGTGGCAAAGAGTGCTATCGCATTTCAGCAGTCTGGGTTGACTTCCCAGTAAACGAATTGGCCCTGACTCCAGCTCAGTGCAAAATTTATAGTCCTCTTCATTGGATCTGCCGCCACCCCAGCCCCTTGCTAATAATCTGGAGCCACATTTGGTCCTTTCAGTTTTGTGCATCTTGCTTCATGGGTGGATCTCCCGATCTCGGTTCCTGCTGCTTTTTTGCTTGCTACATGCCCATCAAGTTGCATCACAATTAAAGGATCCCTAATGGGGTTTCCGAGGGAAATGGTGGCGCTGCGGGCTAAACCGCAGAAGCCTCTGCTGTAGGGTCAGAAGACCAGCAGTCGTAAGATCGAATCTACACGACGGAGTGAGCATCCATTGCTTGTCCCAGCTTCCGCCAACCTAGCGGTTCGAAAGCATGCAAATGCAAGTAGATAAATAGGGACCACCTCGGTGGGAAGGTAACAGCGTCGCACTGGCCATGTGACCACGGAAGATTGTCTTCGGACAAATGCTGGCTCTATGGCTTGGAAACGGGGATGAGCACCGCCCCTTAGAGTCGAACACAACTGGACAAAAATTGTCAGGGGGAACCTTTACCTTTACCTAATAGGGTTTCTAAGGTATGTGGAAAGGAGTAGTTTTAGCAGTGCCATCCCCCACCTCATAAATTTATACGGCCAACCCATTTTTAATTTTGAAGGTTGTGTAACCCATCTACTGTATGTCTTTTAATGGATGGGTACAGTATTTTTTTTAAGTTGATGTGACATTCAAGTGGCTCTTAATTCAATTGCATCTGAATATTATAATTTGCTTAATGGCACAGGAGTTAACCTGTAGTCAAGCCTCTGCTCGCAAACTTTTGGTCCCAAAAGGCTCAGGTAGCTCACTCAAGGCTGACTCAGCCTTCCATCCAGTACTCAAGTAGTTATGTTGTAAACTTCCTAGTGAATGCTTTATCATGATGGGGCAGTATGAAAGTCAAAACAACAACAACAACAACAACAACAACAACAACAACAACAACAACAACAACAACAACAACAGTTTAATGTCAGACTCCTGTTACTGAGTTATGCTTGCCTAAGGAAAATGGTGGCATCTCGGTAGCTAATTGCTGCTCATTAATAAGGTGCTGGTTGTGTTCCTGGACACTCAATTGATCACACAATCAGGCATGAATGCAGGAACACAAACAGAGCTTCATTTTCAAGTGGCAATTTCTGTCAAGACATCAGTGATTTCTCTTACACAAGCATCCTTTAGCCATTGTCCTATTGCCTCCTTAATTGTGTTCTTCCTCTGGCTGGGAGCCACCTGAAATCCATTTTGGGAGAAAGCTCAGAGCTGTATTAAGGATCCCATTATCCTCAGAACCACCCACCCACCCCTTTGTGTTTTGTGGCAGGTGGGGGTGGTTCCTACTGAATCAGGAAGGTGAACGATGCAACACAACAGCCTCCTTCACACCTCCAAGATACATTTACCATGGAATCATAGAATAATTGAGTTGGAAGAGGCTTCGAAGGCCATCGAATCAGATGTCATATGTACAGAAGAGGAGAGTTGGATCCTACCCATGGCCCAAACCCTAGTTCACATATGCTCAGCAGAAAATGGAAATGGAAGCTATTTATATTCATATGTGCAGGCTGTGTATGTGCAGATGGGTCCCTTGATTTTCCTGGATTCTCACTTGCCTATAATGATTGCTGGCTAGCTCAGGGGTTTAGGTATACAGCTGCAGATGTTGGGAGTTCGATTCCCCACTGTGCCTTCTTGACGGGAGCTGGATACAATGATCCGTATCATCACTTCCAGCTCTGTAGGTCTATAGTTATTATAAACACACGCATACAGTTCCATTCACACATTCCACTGAATGCGTGAATGGGTTTTGCAGGTTTGGTCTCACTTTCCCCATCCATGTGATATTCCTAGACCTTCATGACTCCAGCAGGCAACCTATGTAAATTGCACTCTCCAGTGTTCCTGGCATGCCAAAAAGAATGAAGGAGCAGAGTTGACAATGAAAGAGGAGGGCAACAAGGATGATCAGGGGGCTGTAAACCAAGCCCAATGAAGAAAGACTGATAGAACTGGGCATATTTAGCCTTGAGAAAAGAAGACTGAGGAGACAGGATAGCACTTTTTGAAGACTTGAAAGACAGTCATCCAGAGAAGGGCAGGATCTCTTCTCAATCATCCCAGAGTGCAGGACATGTAATAATGGAATCAAGTTACAGGTAGCCAAATTTCAGTTGACTATCAGGAAAATCTTCTTAACTGTTAGAGCAGTATAACGATGGAACCAATGATCTCAGGAGGTAGATAATCCTGAAAAATTGGAGGCATTCAAGAGAAATATAGACAATCATGTGGAAGACATCCTTTGATTATATCCCTGCCTTGAGAAGGGACTTGGACTCAATGGGCTTATAGGCCCTTTCCAACTCCACTATTCTGCAATTCTGCTTCCTTGGAGATCTGGAGGTTCCTCCATGATTCAGGCTGGCATGAAGGAGCACAAAGCGTTTCAAAGGGAAGGCACACAATAATAATAGAAAGTTAATGAGCTAACAGAGTATGTATTTAATAGAGAGAAAAACTAACATTCTTTCTAGGAAACACACACAAAGAATAATAGGCTAGATAATAACTTTGGAGACATTGCTTACAGTAACTTATTCTTGCATGTCTTGTTACCACAGACAAAATGAATTGGAGACTTTGACTAGGCATAATGAAAATTCTCTGTTTTTTTTCCTCAGTTGAGAGGACTCATTGATGCTTAGTATTAATGAGCTATGATATAATGAATAGGAAACATCCTTTGCCAGGCTCACCTAGAATGTACCATCAGAGACAGATGACAATACATCTGCTTGCTGCCCAACCAAAGATCAAGTCTCATCCTTTTTTAAAAAAAAGTGTTGTTATTTCTCAATGGCTGGTCCAGAGATACCATAGTTATACAATCCTACACAGGGACCCTGATGTTGGGAAAGTGTGAAGGCAAGAGGAGAAGGGGACGACAGAAGATGAGATGGTTGGACAGTTTCATTGAAGCGACCAACATGAATTTGACCCAACTCCGGGAGGCCGTGGAAGACAGGAGGGCCTGGCGTCCTCTGGTCCATGGGGTCACGAAGAGTCAGACACAACTAAATGACTAAACAACAACACAATGGGGAAAGAAGTCTTGAGAACCCCCAACCCATCTTTCTCATATATTTGATCATAAGTCCCAGGAGTAATCCATTCGAGATAAGACTGCAAATCATTTCAATTCTCTGAACTGGCATTAGAATAAGACTTAACCATGAGGTACGAAAAGAAAATGACAGTGCCCAATTCCTATTGGGAAAAACTTCATACGCAATCTGACCACAGCGTTTAAATACAGGTATCCGGTTGAATGAAGCTCATCATTGGTATATGGTAATCCATCCTTGATAGTTATGATAGCTCCCAACCTTGGGTCCTCAGATGTTCTTGGACTACAACTCCCAGAAATCCTGGCCAGCACAGTTAGTGGTGAAGGCTTCTGGGAGTTGCAGTCCAAGAATATCTGGGGACCCAAGGTTGAAGACTACTGGGTTAGTGCACCAAAAGTAGCTTATCTGAGCCTTATCTGTGTTAACAGCTTGGTAGACCCAAAACATACCGTATGTAGTAGTTGATTGTGGACCAGAGTGTCACATGATTCAGCTCAGTGCACAAGTAAAATGACTTTTAGCCTAAATCTCTTCCTAGCTTTTTATATGCAAAAGTATTTATTTTTTTCCCTTATAAGACCCATGAATGAAGGTATTCCTGTGGATCTTCCTTCGGGTTATTGATTGATTGTTACAGTTTCTGCTCGAAAACATTCCTTTGTTAGGCAGATTGCTGTTTAATTACTCCGAACGATCTGGCAATGTTTCATCAGTGGGGGCTGATGGCTAGAGAGTTAGTACAGATATTGTGGGAGGGGCTTAAAGAGGTGACCATTAGAGCTTGCAAGAGGTGATGGTGAGTACATCTAGGAAAGAGGATGGGTGAATATTCTGGAAGAAGTAAAGGCGAGTGATCTGTGAATTGATGGGAGACAGCCTTGAGGATAGGAGGCTTCTCTGGAGATCCAATGCAAGACAACAGATCTCTAGGTTTCTAGGCAGCCCTGCTGTCTGTCTGCACCTTGTGATCTACCTCCTTATTAGCAAGCAAGGAAAATGTTGCACTGATGTACATAAAGGAAGCGTTGTACGGTCTCCAATGTTTTCTCTCTCATCCAAGGGGAGCCACGCTGTCCTTGGACGTTCTTCCTCTTCAGGGTCATTGGGAGTGCATAGGGTGTGGATAAGGCAATAATACCGCCACAACTCCAACCATAACATGGACGAGAGTGAGTGGACACTTGATGCACCATTCCTGGCCAGACCTAATCAATTGCAGATAGACCTGATCAAACAGAAATCTTGAACTGCTAGAACAGAATCAATGGGTGAATGTTAATTTAATTTTGTATGTAAACCCCATTGTTTCTATGGGTCTGCTCGATGTGGAACAGACAACTGGATTTGGATCCCTACCTTTGCCCTCCCACATTTGCACACTGAGCTAGAATGACCAGATAAGGCCAATAAGTGCAAAACAGAAGTCCAAAATCATGCTTTTCCTGGAGGGAGGGGATTATTCCAACCTCTATATACACTGGATTTTCCATGCATATAATATATTTGAATATTCCGGCCCTGCAGAATGAGAATAAATGGGTGATCTTTCCCTACCTTTTCCCCCCCTTTCGTTTTTCTTTCTTTCTTTTTTTAAACAAATGACTGGGAGTGTGATAATTCATTTGATTTTTTTTTCTCCCCCTCCAGAGGTAATCTTAGATGTGGAGTGAATGAAGTGGAGTCTGTTATCAGCCCATAACATCTGCTGCAGTGTCAAGCGATGAAACGAGCGACTCCAGAGTCCAAGACAGCTGCGATGGCTTTCTTAATACAGTTGGGTATTGTGCAAACAAACAGGCGCTGATACGGTCTATGGCTGTCACAATTATTCAGGCGAGCGATACATCTTCCTGTATTAGCTGCTTGAACAGTCCTATTTCGGTTGGTTTGTTTGCGTATTTGTTTGTTTGGGTGGGGGATTTCTCCCCCCCCCCATAATAACAAGCCAAAAAAAGTGTTAACTCCTGCTTAACTGCATATAATTCGGAGGTAGAGAATATACAAATCACCTTTCTATGCCATATTCTGGGTGTTCCCAACTGTTTAGGATACACAGATGTATCCTTAGAAGCTGGAGTTGGCCAAATGGAAACCAGAGCCTGGATGCAGACCTTGAAATTCTGGTTGCTGTTGCATTTCTTAGCTGAGCAACTTGATTATGTGTACCATATACTAAGTGATTCCAGGGATGTTGGCAAGTCTTTGGGTCCAGTCTGAAGTCCGAGTTTTCAGTCCCAAGTCTGATCTTTGGTGCCAAGTCCCAAGTCCGAGTCTTTGGTCCCAAGTCCCAAGTCCGAGTCTGTCTTTGGTCCCAAGTCCCAAGTCCGAATCTGTCTTTGGTCCCAAGTCACAAGTGCGAGTCTGTCTTTGGTCCCAAGTCACAAGTGCGAGTCTGTCTTTGGTCCCAAGTCCCAAGTCCGAGTCTGTCTTTGGTCCCAAGTCCCAAGTCCGAGTCTTTGGTCCCAATTCCCAAGTCCGAGTCTGTCTTTGGTCCCAAGTCCGAGTCTTTGGTCCCAAGTCACAAGTGCGAGTCTGTCTTTGGTCCCAAGTCCCAAGTCCGAGTCTGTCTTTGGTCCCAAGTCCCAAGTCCGAGTCTTTGGTACCAAGTCCCAAGTTCGAGTCTTTGGTCCCAATTCCCAAGTCCGAGTCTGTCTTTGGTCCCAAGTCCCAAGTCCGAATCTGTCTTTGGTCCCAAGTCACAAGTGCGAGTCTGTCTTTGGTCCCAAGTCCCAAGTCCGAGTCTGTCTTTGGTCCCAAGTCCCAAGTCCGAGTCTTTGGTACCAAGTCCCAAGTTCGAGTCTTTGGTCCCAATTCCCAAGTCCGAGTCTGTCTTTGGTCCCAAGTCCCAAGTCCGAATCTGTCTTTGGTCCCAAGTCCCAAGTCCGAGTCTCCCTTTGGTCCCAAGTCACAAGTCCAAATCTTTGGTACCAAGTCCCAAGTTCGAGTCTTTGGTCCCAAGTCCCAAGTCTGAGTCTGTCTTTGGTACCAAGTCCCAAGCCCGAATCTTTGGTACCAAGTCCCAAGTCCGAGTCTTTGGTACCAAGTCCCAAGTCCGAGTCTCTCTTTGGTACCAAGTCCCAAGCCCGAATCTTTGGTACCAAGTCCCAAGTCCGAGTCTTTGGTACCAAGTCCCAAGTCTGAGTCTCTCTTTGGTACCAAGTCCCAAGCCCAGGTTTTTGGTACCAAGTCCCAAATTTGAGTCCAAGTCTTTGGTACCAAGTCCCAAGTCACAAGCCCCAAGTCAGTGTCCCTATTAAAAACAAGCTTTTCCCCCCAGAAAAAGGGAGGGCCATGAGTCAAGTCTGAGCCATTTTTTAAAAAATCAAGTCACCAGTATGACTTCAATCCAACTGGACAGTGAGTCCCATGAATTGAGTCCCTAGCCCTGCCTGATTTGCACTTCAGCAAGTGGCTATCTCTGATCTAACATAAAATTCGGTCCTTAAGGATGCCCTTTGATTCTATTCTAATGCTCACACAGCAACAAGCTAATAGTGCACTTACCCAAAGACTTTATGATACTGAGACACAAGACTTGTTCTCTTTAGCAAACAGAACCTGCTCTCATTCGGCAAGTGGTACATCATATGGCTATCTTGCAGGTTGTTTAACTGCCATCACCCCTGTAGACCATTCATGTTTGCCAGATTTAATGTCCTATCTTCGGTTTTACTCCAAGGTAAATTAAAGGGAATTCCTCACCAAGAAAGATACTGCCCGTGTATGATCAGGTTGCCTGAATTTTTGTCACATACTCTTTCGTATTACACATTTTAAAAAAAACAGATTAGGAATGATATGATTCACCCCCTGCTACATAAATTTCAGGATTGTTCAGAAAAGCATCTGGTCATGCATCGCCTGGCAAACCAAAACTCTCATATAGCAGCTCATGTGGCTAACTTCTTCATGACTGCAATCCGTACAAGGGCTGTGTTGCTTGCTGATGCTTGATTGTTGTATTTGTTTCTTGTTTTTTTCTTTTTGTATTCACTGTCTCCATAGAATAGAACAGAATAATAGAATAATGAAGTTGGAAGGGGCCCCTAAGGCCATCGAGTCCAATCCCCTGCTCATTGGAGGAATACAAATCAAAGGATATCTGCCAAGTGGTTGTCTAAATGTCTCTTGAATGCCTCCAATGTTGGAGCACTCGCCACCTCTTGAGGTCATCGGTTCCACTGTCGTACTGCTCTAACAGTTAGGAAGTTTTTCCTGAATATTCAACTGAAATCTGTCTTCCTGTATCTTGAACCCATTATTGAGTGTCCTGCACTTGGAGATGTACTTATACAGGCCATATGACTACGATAAACATGATGATGATGAAGAAGATGAAGAAGAAGAACTTGCTGGAAGTGCTTCCTCAAGCGCTTGGGCAAATTCCTCCACTTTTCTTTGATCGCGAGTCTTGCTGATGTCAATATGTGGTCTTCCTTCCTTTTTCGTGTGATACAATCTCTTTGTTCGCAGTTTTACTCTACTACACACCAGGGAGTGATCAGTATCACCATCAGCACTCTGGTAACTGTGTGCGATCGTAATACTAGGAAGGCTAGAATGTCTAGTGAGGATCAAATCGAGTTGATGCCAATGCTTGAATCTTGGATGTCTCCAGGAAACTCTGTGTTGAATCTTGTACAGGTCATAGGACTGCAATAAACATGATGATGATGACGACGATGACGATGACGATGACGAAGAAGAAGAAGAAGAAGAAGAAGAAGAAGAAGAACTTGCTTGACAAATTACCATCAGCTCTTTTTTTTAAAGTGAAGGGAAGAAATGTTGCAAGGAAAAAAAATTGGGCAGGAAAGAATGAACTGAAATCAACTAAAATCATGATGAAGGAGAAAATAATTGAAAACAGCAGAGAAGCTGAGGTGCTGCACACAGTCTGATGTACACGTTCAGCCCTGCTGCTGCATTATTTATGCAGGAAATACTGGAATATGTAGTGGTTATGTCACTGCCTATCCCCCAGCTCAGTGGTGCTGGCTAACTGCATCAAGCCAACCCAGGGTGGTTTCAATATACATTGGAGAGGCCCCACGGTCTGTTGCTTATGGCATGACCAGGTTACCTGAGTCCTTTTTCCAGCTGTGCCACAGCATTGTTATGGAACATCGTGCATGAGCGAAGCTGCTGCAACCTGACTCTGCCTTGAATTTTAAAACATAGTGACTCAAATTAGATGAGCCGGAGAACTGGAAATCAGACATTTTGAAGCCTGGTCTGCGATGATGAGAAGCTCGCTCAAGCTGCCATTTCTTCCACATGTCACATTTTGAAGCCTTCAAGTTCCTCCCATCCCAAATACAGAGATGTTGATGAGGGTTGATAAATTCTACAAGCTACTCCCTCTGAACATCTATATGCACTAAATAGAGCTTTTTCCCCCGAGGATGTTGGCAAGTCTTTGGCACCAAGTCCTAAGTCCAAGTCTTCGGTACCAAGTCCTAAGTCCAAGTCTTTGGTACCAAATCCCAAGTCTTTGGTACCAAGTCCTAAGTCCAAGTCTTCGGTACCAAGTCCCAAGTCCCTATCAAAAACAAGCCTTTTCCCCCAGAAAAAAAGGGAGGGGTGGGTGGGTTCATAAATCACAAGTTGAGTAAATCTTAGTGGAAAAAAAAATGAAACCCAAGTCAAGTCTGACTTGAAAGAGGGCCTAGTGACTCAAGTCCCCTTCCCTGCTTTTTTTCTGTTGCATCTTGTATGTTGTATTTTTCCAACAGGGTTTTGTCAGAGATTTCCTCTGCTCCAGGAAGGCATGATAAAGGAAAGATACACTAGAGAAGGAAATCATGATCGTAAACAGCCATAAATGGCTAGTGACCAAGGTGAGGCATTCTCCATTGTGGTTCACAAGCCACCCTTAAAAATAGACACACCGTACTGCCTGAGTGATCAAAATATGCTGAAACAAAATTACCTTCTATCAGGGAAGGAAACCACCTACTTTTTGATTCTTTTTTTGCATCATATTTTAGGAGCGTAGGAAGATGGTGCTTCATGCAACAGTCTCTATTTCTAAGTGTGTTTTAAAGGTTCCTTCTGTGTTTCTAGGTGACTAATTTTTACACTATTGGATGTTTGTTTTCATAGAATCATAGGAAAGTGAAGCTGGAAAGGACCTGCAAGGCCATCAGATCCAACCCCCTGCCCAACGCAGGAATGCAACCAAAGCATGAATTGAACAATTTATCGTGCTTTGAACTTGACTTGTGTTTCAATTTAGTGAGCCTTTCTGACCCTCTTTATGGGAGAAAGGCCGCATAGAAATGACACACACATGCAGGCACAGATAAAATATTTGGAAAATTATTGGGTTTCTGATGTGAAGGCTGCATGGATTGCCCTGAGGATTCACACTGATCTGTGAGCATTGCTTCTTCTGTGAGTTTTGTTGTTGTTGTTTAGTGGTTAAGTCATGTCCGACTCTTCATGATCCCATGGACCAGAGCATGCCAGGCCCTCCTGTCTTCCACTGCCTCCCGAAGTTGGGTCAAAGTCATGTTGGTTGCTTCGGTGACCCTGTCCAACCATCTTGTTCTCTGTCATCTCCTTCTCCTCCTGCCCTCACTCTTTCCCAACATCAGGGTCTTTTCCAGGGAGTCCTCTCTTCTCATGAGATGGCCAAAGGATTGGAGCCTCAGCTTCAGGATCTGTCTGTGGGTTTGGCATGGAGTAATTTTTACAGAATTTTCCTATCCCAGAACTGTCTCTATTAGCACCTGTACCATTTGGCTATCTCGGAGGGTGAAGGCTAGGCCTTCCCTGATGTAATAACCGAGGCCTAGAGGCATTTTCTGCCCTCCCTTCTATTTCCAGAATCCTTTCCTTTTGTAGCCCGGTCATTATTTCCAACATTAAGTAAGGAATACATGAATGGAGTTTGACTTTCTCTGTTCCTTTTTCCATATGTATAATACTTCTCCGATTGAATTTGAAAGTCATTATTTGAACCCAATAATTATAATAATTGTGTGCTGTCAAGGCAATTCTGATGTATTGGTGACCTTTTTCCAGGGTTTTCCAGGTAGAGAATATACAGCAGTGGTTTACCCTTCCCTTCTTCTGGGAGTTCCCTGGGACTGTGCAGCTTGCCCAGGGCCACCCTGGCTGGCTCTTCTCGATTCACAGTGGGGAACTGAACTCCCAGCCTTTGGATCTGCATCCAGAGACCCAACTTATTGAGAATCTAGCCAAGTTGTTTGAACCTAAACAGGACATCAAATCCTTGGGTAGTAAGATGGTGTTCTTCCAGTCCCTTTTCTACCAGATTTTGGACTCTTTCTAGCAAAATATACAAGCCAACAAACAAAATTAAAGAATAGTTTGTTGTGGTGGTTTTTTCAGGCTCTTTGACCGTGTTCTGAAGGTTGTTCTTCCTGATGTTTCGCCAGTCTCTATGGCCGGCATCTTCAGAGGACTGGAGAAGGAACTCTGTCCATGCTCTGTTGTTGTTTTTTGGATAGTTGAGTATTTGAAGATGTTTGGCCTATCCTTGTGCAGCAAGCAGTAAAAGATGACAGGACTGTATTTGAATAAATGTACATGAAAATAAAATAAAACATCCCCTGAAAATAAGCCCTAATGCATTTGGGGGGCAAAAATTACCTGTAATATAAGAACCTGTCTTATTTTCGGGGCAACACGGTAGTATGCAGGGTATAATAAACATTCGTTTCAGATATAACACAATGTAACACAATGGCTGGAAATTATGGCTTAACTGTTAGAAGCAAACTGCAATAAATTAAGAAATCCCTGTAGACAGAGGAGTCACACAACTCAGGACAACAGAGGATGCCTATGGAAATTGCTTAAGTTAGAGCAATTCACTTCTGTGAGTTAATGATATTTGGGCAAAAGGATTTCAGCCACTGAGTGAGCTACAATTTGGTCTGCTGAAGTACAGTGGACCCTTGACTTACAGACGGCTTGACTTACAGACTTTTTGAGTTACAGACTTCTCTGGCCGCAAAATTCAGGTTTGACTTGCAGCCTGAGAATTGACTTACAGACCAGAAAAAAACCAAAATGGAACAAAAACGGCCTGTTACGGGATTAATCGGTTTTCAATGCACTGTAGGTCAATGGAGACTTGACCTACAGACTTTTTGACTTGAGAACCGCCTTCCAATACGGATTAAGTTCTCAAGTCAAGACACCACTGTAGCTAGTTAACCTTTGTTAGTTACTTTGCCAGGCTACTTTTAAAAGGCTTGCTTGCTTGCTTGCTTGCTTATCTATCTGTCTGTCTGTCTGTCTGTCTATCTATTTATTTGTTTATTTGTCTGTTTATTTGTTTATTTGTAATAGTTTTACCCTGCCTTTCTCTTAAAAGGACTCAAGGTGGCTTCCAACATTCAAAGTAAACCATATGAAAAGCTAAAAACAATAATTTTATTTATTTATTTATTTATTTGATTTATACCCCGCCCATCTGGCCTAAAACGCCACTCTACGAGGCTTAATAAGCTATTAGGACCTAATAAGCTATTAGGACCTTTTAAAAAAAGAATTAAACAAACATCATATTGAAAATTAAACAAACATCATATTGAAGAGGTTATCAACAGCAGATGCAGATGTTGCAATATTTCTGACAAGGTGACTCAGTAAAGTCAATTAGCTAAGTTTTTTTTTAAAAAGCAAAGTGTGCCGTTTGTATACCGCCCCATAGCGCTTAAAGTACAGTCTCGGTGGTTTATAATATGATTATACAGGCTACACATTGCCTCCAACTCCCCCAGCAAGTTGGATACTCAACTTTCTGACCTCAAAAGGATGGAACACAGAGTGAACCTCAAGCCATTTATATGGGATCAAGCAGAGTTTTGTCTGCAGTACTGCAGTTTAACCCACTCTGCCATGAGGCTCTTATTAGGAAGTGGCTGAAATTCTGTTATACAACTTACATCACATAAAGCTGATGGTAT